>NC_141000.1:71026118-71197578 GCF_052327205.1 Somniosus microcephalus | reverse complement strand
GGAGCGACTGGGGGGAAGAGAGGGAGCGACTGGGGGGAAGAGAGGGAGCGACTGGGGGGAAGAGAGGGAGCGACTGGGGGGAAGAGAGGGAGCGACTGGGGGGAAGAGAGGGAGCGACTGGGGGGAAGAGAGGGAGCGACTGGGGGGAAGAGAGGGAGCGACTGGGGGGAAGAGAGGGAGCGACTGGGGGGAAGAGAGGGAGCGACTGGGGGGAAGAGAGGGAGCGACTGGGGGGAAGAGAGGGAGCGACTGGGGGAAGAGAGGGAGCGACTGGGGGGAAGAGAGGGAGCGACTGGGGGGAAGAGAGGGAGCGACTGGGGGGAAGAGAGGGAGCGACTGGGGGGAAGAGAGGGAGCGACTGGGGGGAAGAGAGGGAGCGACTGGGGGGAAGAGAGGGAGCGACTGGGGGGAAGAGAGGGAGCGACTGGGGGGGGAAGAGAGGGAGCGACTGGGGGGGAAGAGAGGGAGCGACTGGGGGGGAAGAGAGGGAGCGACTGGGGGGGAAGAGAGGGAGCGACTGGGGGGGGAAGAGAGGGAGCGACTGGGGGGGAAGAGAGGGAGCGACTGGGGGGAAGAGAGGGAGCGACTGGGGGGGAAGAGAGGGAGCGACTGGGGGGAAGAGAGGGAGCGACTGGGGGGGAAGAGAGGGAGCGACTGGGGGGGAAGAGAGGGAGCGACTGGGGGGGAAGAGAGGGAGCGACTGGGGGGGAAGAGAGGGAGCGACTGGGGGGGAAGAGAGGGAGCGACTGGGGGGGAAGAGAGGGAGCGACTGGGGGGGAAGAGAGGGAGCGACTGGGGGGGAAGAGAGGGAGCGACTGGGGGGGAAGAGAGGGAGCGACTGGGGGGGAAGAGAGGGAGCGACTGGGGGGGAAGAGAGGGAGCGACTGGGGGGGAAGAGAGGGAGCGACTTGGGGGGAAGAGAGGGAGCGACTTGGGGGGAAGAGAGGGAGCGACTGGAGGGGAAGAGAGGGAGCGACTGGAGGGGAAGAGAGGGAGCGACTGGGGGGGAAGAGAGGGAGCGACTGGGGGGGGAAGAGAGGGAGCGACGGGGGGGGAAGAGAGGGAGCGACGGGGGGGGAAGAGAGGGAGCGACGGGGGGGGAAGAGAGGGAGCGACGGGGGGAAGAGAGGGAGCGACGGGGGGGGAAGAGAGGGAGCGACGGGGGGGGAAGAGAGGGAGCGACGGGGGGGGAAGAGAGGGAGCGACGGGGGGGAAGAGTGGGAGCGACGGGGGGGGGAAGAGAGGGAGCGACGGGGGGGAAGAGAGGGAGCGACGGGGGGGGAAGAGAGGGAGCGACTGGGGGGAAGAGAGGGAGCGACTGGGGGGAAGAGAGGGAGCGACTGGGGGGAAGAGAGGGAGCGACTGGGGGGAAGAGAGGGAGCGACTGGGGGGAAGAGAGGGAGCGACTGGGGGGAAGAGAGGGAGCGACTGGGGGGAAGAGAGGGAGCGACTGGGGGGAAGAGAGGGAGCGACTGGGGGGAAGAGAGGGAGCGACTGGGGGGAAGAGGGAGGCGGGGAGGGGGAGGGAGGGGGAAGGGAGGGCGGGGGGCGTGAAGGGAGGGCGGGGGGGTGAAGGGAGGGCGGGGGGGTGAAGGGAGGGCGGGAGGGAAGAAGGGAGGGCGGGGGGGGTGGGGAAGGGAAAAAGGGGGCGGGGGAAGGGGGTGTGAGGGGAAGGGGGAAGGGAGGGCGGGGCCCCCCCCCCGCCCGAGGTGAAGACCGCCGATTGCGGCTGTGCGAGACGGCCGGCCGGGGTTGCCAGGGTAACGCTTGACGCTCAGCAAGCCCCGCCCCGCGGCCGAGCCAGAGAGAGACAGCGCGTCTCAGCTCCTGCTGCGCACGCACCCTAGCGGCGCTGGGCTGAGGCTCGGCCCTCCAGCCTTCGAGTGGGGCCGGGAGGTGCCTAGCTCGGGCGTGGGTGCGGAGGAGACGCCGAGGCTTCTAGGCCTTCCTGGAAAAACGGGGAAAGGTAGGAAAATTAATCAGATTAGATAAGTTAATTACTTTCTAAATCATTTTTTTAAAAAACAATATGTGTTTTAAAAGCAACGTTTTTTTTTTAAGACGCAGAAAGCGGGAAAAAGGAAAAGAAAAGTTTGGAATCAAGATGGCGGCGACTCACCTCGGTTCAGAACAATAAGGCCCGGCCACACATGCACCGATTGGCCCGGCGGCACACGCCAGCAACCCGGCGTACGATTGGTCGAGCTGGAGGTCACTCTGTCGCTAATGAGCGGATAATGAGATGCTAATGAGCGGAATGTTGAAGGTTTTTGGGATACCGCGGGCGGGATTTTAGCCCGGTCGAAACGTAAATACGCTTAAAACCGTCTCGGAAGCGTAAGCTTTCTTTGGAGGTAACGCGCGCGTAGGTGCGTTCTGTAACTTTCGAGCGCATAGCCCGACAGACGCACAGGCGATGACAGACAGAATGACAGACAGACAGATCGACCGATTTATATATATATAGATAGATAGATTTAGACAGCTTGTTGACGTCACAGCAGCTCTTCACAGGGAATCCCTATTAACTTGTGTTGATTTCAGTTACGTGTCGGAAAACTTGAAATACTCGCCACAGAGATCGCGAGATCTTTGTGCGAAGCTTACGTCAGGGCTAGCGGTGTATGCCTTTGCTTCACCGCTGACTGCAAATTCTGGGCCAATGCTCCAGTTGAGGCATAATCAGCATTTTATAAAGATTTGGCACAACTTCCTTGCTTTTGTTCTCTGTCTCCAAAGATCCCATTATTTTTACAGCCTTCTCAGCTTGTCCTGCCAACTTCAAAGATTATGTACATGCATGCCCAGATCTATCTCTTCCTGCGCCCCCTTTAAAATTGTTATCATTTAGTTTATATTGCCTCTCCTCATTCTTCCTACCAAAATGTATCACTTCACACTTCTCTGTGTTAAATTTCATCTGGCATGTGTCTGCCCGTTTCATCAGTCTGTATCCTCCTGAAGTTTATTACTATCCTCCTCATTGTTTACTACATTTCTGAGCTTTGTGTCATCTGCAAACTTTCAAATAATGCCCTGTATACCCAAGTCCAAGTCAGTAATTTATATTAAAAAGAGCAGTGGTCATAACACCGACCCTGGGGGAACATCACTGTATACGTTCCTCCAGTCTGGAAAAACAGCCAACCATTCACCCCTACTTTCAGTCCCTTAGCAAATTTTGTATCCACGCTACCACTGTCCCTTTAATTGCATGGGCTTTAATTTTGCTAACAAGTCTATTATGTGGTACTTTGAAAAATGCTTTTTGAAAGTCCATATATGCAACATCAACCACACTACCCTCATCAACCCTGTCCGTTACTCCGACATATTAGGAAACAGGAACGTTTCCAACATCTGGGCACTCCTGCTGTTCATGATATTTACTAATAACACAAGCTGAACTTTTGTGGCATTGCTCAAAAATTGCATCCCACTCTTCCTGAAACTGTCTGCTTCTCTACCACTCTGTAATACTGTCTTGGTCCATTTTTCTATTTAATAGAATAATATTGTCTTTTTCATATTTTCCTGATTTTGCCAGTTTCTCCCTTTCTCTATTTGCATCTCCATTTTTCCTTTCCTATAATTTACCTTCCATATCTTGTTCTTCAATTGTTTATTTTAAAATTATTTATGTATCACTTTTATTTTCTCCAATCACAAGATTTCTCAGGAAAATGCTACAATCCCTCCCATTGTGGTATCGAGCTGCTTGTTAAATAATTCCAGGGTCATCTCCTCCACTACTCTGCCCAGCGGTCAATTCCATGTTTCGATCACTCTGTGTGAAGAAGAAATTCCTGATATCAGTCCTTAATTTGCCTTTCACCCTGTCACCTTTGTCCTACTCTTGCAATTTAATTTGAAGTAATTTTCCATATCTACCTTTTCTCTACCATTCACTGTTATATACCTCCTTCCGAGGCTGAACAGCCCAAGTTTCTCCAGCTTTTCTCATGCCTCAGACCTCCGACAGTAAAGATCAATCTTGTAGCTCTTCTCTGAATTGTGCTTGAATGTCTCCCTTGTGTCTCAGTGTCGAGAACTGGACACAGTACTCCGGTATCGTGTGATCAGAACACTTTACTGATTGAGCATGACTTCCTCTCACCTGTACTGTACTGTTTTGCTTGCATATTTAAGAATTTTATTTGCTTTGCTGATTGCTGCTCTATAGTGGTTGGACATGTTAAAATGAAAAGAAAGACTTGCATGTATATAGCGCCTTTCACGACCTCGGGATGTCCCAAAGCACTTTACATCCAATTAAGTATTTTTGAAGTATTGTCACTGTTGTAATGTGCGCAGCAGCCAATTGTGCACAGCAAGCTCCCACAAACAGCAATGTGATAATGACCAGATAATCTGTTTTTGTTATGTTGATTGAGGGATAAATTATTGGCCAGGACAATGTTAAGGATCGAGTCTAATAGGATCATAAATCTTTTTTATATCCATCCTTAGCTACTTCAGCATTATTTATGAAGTACATGTGTTGTCTTTTTTCTTCCTGTGTACCCATTGTTTTCTTCCCTTCAGCCAATTACTCATCCATTCTCAAGATTTACCCTGAATCATCACTGCTTTGAGCTTAACTTCTATTCACTTTTGTGTGGAATTGGCAAATATTTTTTGCAAGTTTAGATTCACCATGACTAGAGTTTGCATAGTCCACATGGGATGTCACTTCTTCCAAAATGTCAAGGAGGTTGACCAAACAGGAACTTCCTCTCCTGAAACCACATTGACTGCAGTTTGTTAGGTTGTCATTGTACAGTCAATCCTTAACTTTCTCCTGATAATCCATTCCCTTATTTCACATGGTATTGAAATAAGGCTAATGGGTCTATAGTTGTCTGTGTCTACTTTGCCAATGAGCACCACATTAGCCTGTTTCCAATCTACTGAGTCTTCCTAGTATTCCATAATGACGATCGATGCTTCACTATTATCATCCCCCTGTCTCTCTTATTATTCAGTGATAAATACCATCTATCCCTGGGGGAATTTATTTGTTTTTAGTCCTTTAAACCTGTCTAGGACTTCCATCTCATTTATATTGAAGTCATTAATTGTACTTAGGTTGTTATTACTTAGGGAGGGCATGTTGCTTATGTTTTCCCTAATGAATACCTGGAGGAGGTAATCATTCAGATTTTTAAATATCTTGTTTCAGCCCTGTTTGTGTCTTTCATGGTTCTCACCTCTCACTCGCTGATAAAGTATGGAAAATGTCTTATGATTTGCATTTGCAGAGATACTTTATTCCAGCACTCTCTGCCACTCTGACCATCCTTTTGGTATGTTTCTACACATGCCTATATTAATTCCAGTAAACCCCACCATCTTTTTTCCCTTCAGGATTTGCAGAAGATTTATTTTTCTCTGTATTTCATGTCGGATTCATTTGTTAGTATATTTAGGGTCATGCTTGTTTAGTCGACCGTTGATGATCTTTGAAATGTATTTATCTTACTTGCTCAGTATTATGGCCTGGAGTTTCTGCTTGGGGTCCATCAGTAAAATGCACCTAGAACGCACTGGACACTGCGTCGGTTTTGCCAAGGTGAAGTTACACCCAAGTTTCCGCTCAAACTCCAGCTGGGAGAGCACTGGAATAGTCAAGTCTGGAAGTGGCAAAGACATGGATGAGGATTTCTGCAGCAGCTGGGCTGAGGTAGGGGGAGATGAGCGATGTTACAGAGGTGGACTTAGGTCTTTGTCATGGAGTGTATATGGGGTGGGAAGCACATCATTGGGTCAAATTGGACAGCGAAGTTGCAAACAGACTGGTTTAGCCTGAGACAACAGACAGGGCGATGCAATCTTCCCAATGATTAACTGGAGGAAATTGCAGATCATTCAGGACTGAATGTTGGACAAGCAGTCTTACAACACAGAGACAGTGGAGAGGTTGAAAGAGATGGTGGAGAGGTAGAGCTTGGTTTTAGCAGCGTCCATATGGAACTTTACCCCATGCTCGGATGATGTTACCAAAAGGCAGCATGTAAAATAGGAAGAGTGCCAAGAGTTGGATAGGTACAAGTGGAACCAAGTGAGGCCAGTTGCACTGAACTGGAGAATGCAGGAGAAGCATTGGTGGAGGATGGTGTGGTTGTCTGTGTCAAAGGCTGCAGAGACATCAAGAAGGATGAGGAGGGATAGTGCACCACAATAACTTAGATTAGGGCTGTTTCATTGCTATGGTAGGGTAGAAAGCTGATCGGAGAGATTCAAACATGAAATTGGGGGAAAAGACGGACACTGATTTCGGAGGCGACAACATGTTCAAAGGCTTGAGAGGAATGGGAGGGTGGAGATGGAGCACATTTTGCAAGGACAGAAGAATCAAGAGTGGGTTTGTTGAGAAGGGAGTGATGACAAAAGCGAGGGGTGGAGTACCCGAGAAGAGGAAACCATTTACATCAACTAGCATGGGAACCAGGAAAGGAAGTTGGGTGATCAGCAGTTGGGTGGAAATGAGGTTGAGAATAGGAGGTGGGTCTGATGGACAGGATGAGCTCGGAGAAGGGATGGGGGGGACGCAGGAGAGAAATTAAAAGGAAGACCCCAGGGGTGTGGACCAACACGCCCGGCTGTGTACCGATAGAGGGATCCCCACCCAAGGACCAGCCCATACCGCCTCCACTACCAGTGCCTCTGGTGCAGCCATCCTCCATTATCAGCACCTGCTTTCTGAGCGAAAATGAGTCTGAGCCGAAGATGGTTGCTGATAAGAAATGTGGCTGTGACAGTGAGTTTTCGCAAACACATGATCAAACGCAAGAAGGAAAACAGATAGCAATGAAGGTGAACGGGGTAAAAGAGACAAAAGAAAAACCTGTCAGAAAGAAAAACCTGTCAGAAAGAAGAGCAGAACTTCTTCAAGGTGGGCATTCCTGGAAGAGAAGTGGCAGTGAATTAAACAATAAAACAAAAGGAAAACACTGCGGGTGCTGGAAATGTAAAAAAACACAGAAAATGCTGGAAACACTCAGGTCAGGCAGCATCTGTGGAGAGAGCAACAGTTAAGACATTTTTTTCTGGGTTCATGAACAACAGTTTATTTATTTTAATACAAACCACAGACTGCCGGAAGAAATTTCAGCAATATGAAAATATGCTAACAACCAGCCCAACATCTAAAATATTATCATTACAAAGATTGGTAAAAATATTCCAGTGAATTACCAACTATACCCCTGAATTAAGCCATCAAAAAAAATAGAAAAAAACTGGAAGAAAAAGTTTTATAACTTACTGTGGCTCTACTGTTGCACTGGTGACAGGAAGTCTAAGGAAATACTGTTTTTTAAGGAAGTAGACATGGTGTGGTGGTAATGGGAAGTGAGAGAATTAATCAACTTGGGGCAGTTCTACTGTATCTGAATACTGATTCATTTATTCAGTCCCACTTCCACACACTCGCTCTCTCACTCCTGCACTTACTTACCTCCCAGTACATGCACACACTCTCACCCTCTTCTCTCACCCCATCTTCTCTCTCTCGCTCTGTACTTAATACATTTTCAGAAGTCACAAAACAAAAACTACAAAAGGTATGTAATTAGTATACTTTGTGGCGGAGCCACTGAATGACTCTGGGCAACTGTACATAATTCCCTTTAACGATGTTCTAACACCAGCCTAAGCCTGTACCATTGTGTTAGACATTATTTTGTTTTGTATATAGTGTTTGTATGCACGGGGCGTGGCCCCTTTAAGAGCGCGGGAAAACGCGATGACGTCACGTCGCAAACCACGTAACTGCCCAGGCAGTCCTCGTGGAATCTCCATCTTGTTAAGACCTGTTTTCATGGCTCTCCTGTATCGATCTCATCAAACTGTTTGAACTCGTTTAGTCTTACATTAAAGACCTGTTTGGTCTCCTGAGTCGACCTCAGTTAATTCCTACATTGGTGACCCCGTTTTTTGTGAACGTTTTTCACAAAAAGGACACAGCATGGAGGCCAACGCCGTTTCGCTGAAGCTACCGCAGTTCTGGAAGCAGCAAGCGACCTCGTGGTTCATCCAGGTTGAGGCCCAATTCGCCCTGAGGGACATTGCTGCGGATCAGACCAAATATCTCTATGTGGTCTACGCACTAGACAGCTCTACTGCCTCGCGGATCGTCAGCCTCCTCGAGAACCCTCCAATGGAGCGCAAGTATGAAACCCTCAAGGCGCGGTTGCTGCAAGTTTTCGGGCTCACTAAAGCGGAGTACGCCCGTCGATTGCTCGCTATGCCCGGGCTCGGGGACTCCAAGCCTTCGGAGTTAATGAGCCAAATGCTCACTCTCCTTGGCTCCGAACCGGAATGCTTCCTATTCCGTTAAATATTCCTCAGCCAGCTACCGGAACAGGTGCGAGCCGCCCTGGCCAGATCCGAAGTTGAGGACTGCGCAGCACTCGCGGCAGAGGCGGACAAAATTTTCGCGGTTACTCAGCAGAACTGCGCCGCCACGAGGCGCCCATCCCCCACAGACGCCGCCCCAGCTCGTCAGCCTGCTGGGCTGTGTGTCTACCACGCGCAGTTTGGCGCGAAAGCGAGACGTTGCCGCCCTCCTTGCAGCTTCCCCCCCAAAAAAAACCAACTACGACCACCGAGGAACGGGTCTAACGGGTGCCCCGCAGCCGCGATGGCGATCAGCAACGCGGGCAAGTTGCTGTATCACCGATACTCTCTCCGGTCGTCGTTTTCTTTGCGACACCGGGGCGCAGTGCAGCATATTACCCACGTCCGCCCTCGATGTGCAGACCGGGATTCACGGCCTCGCCCTTGAAGCGGCCAATGGCGGAGCGATTCGGACCGTCGGCAGATGGTGGGTGCAGCTGTGTTTCAGGGGCCAACATTTTTACTGGGAGTTTGTGACGGCCAAAGTTTCGCAACCCATTCTCAGCGCAGATTTCCTGTGCGCCAACAGCCTCCTGGTTGATGTGAGGAACCGGCGGTTGATCAACGCGGCAACTTTTCATTCTATCCCTTGTTACCGCAGTAACACTACGTCGCGCACCGTCGCCTGTGCTTTTCCGGCTCCGGATAAGTTCGCTCGCCTGCTCGGGGAATTCCCTGACCTGACAAGACCCACGTTCTCCTCCACAGCCACGAAACATGGTGTGGAACACCACATCACCACCAACGGCCCCCCGGTCTACGCGCGGGCCCGGCGCTTGGAACCTGGCAAGCTGGCGATCGCAAAAGCGGAGTTCGCGACCATGGAACGGTTAGGGATTATTCGCCGGTCGAATAGTCCCTGGTCTTCACCCCTCCACATCGTCCCGAAGCCTGGCGGCAGATGGCGGCCATGCGGCGACTATCGACGCCTAAACGACGCCATCACTCCTGATTGGTACCCGAACCCCCACATCCAGGATCTCTCTGCCCATTTGGCAGGGAACACGGTCTTCTCGAAAGTCAACCTCGTCCGGGGCTACCACCAGGTCCCCGTTCATCCCCAAGACGTCCAGAAGACTGCAGTCATCACCCCATTCCTCGTCCGGGGCTACCACCAGGTCCCCGTTCATCCCCAAGACGTCCAGAAGACTGCAGTCATCACCCCATTCGGCCTTTGAGTTTTTAAGAATGCCGTTTGGGTTAAAGAACGCCGCCCAGGCTTTCCAATGCCTGATGGACTCCGTGCTGCGGGACCTCAAGTTCCCCTTCGTCTACCTGGACGATATTCTCATTGCCAGTCCCACTAAAGAAGAACACATCTGTCACCTTCGCACCCTTTTTCGACGTCTCAGCCAACACGGCCTGATTATCAACCCGGCCAAGTGTCAGTTTGGCCTGCAATAAATTGATTTCCTGGGGCATCGCATCACTTCAGAGGGAGCGGTTCCTTTACAAGCGAAGGTAGAGGCGGTGCCGTCCTTTCCATGCCCGCAAACCAGTAAGGCCCTGCAGGAATTCCTAGGCATGGTAAACTTTTACCACCGTTTCGTGCCTAAGGCAGCACTACTCATGCAGCCCCTGTGCGAGGCCCTCAAGGGCAAGACTGGCAAAGATACGGTAGACATGGCCAGGGCGTTCGCCGACACCAAAAGCGCCTTGGCCAATGCGACTATGCTAGCGCACCCGCTGCCAGGAGCCACCATCGCCCTCACCACCGATGCGTCAGACTACGCAATCGGCGCTGTGCAAGAGCAGTGGGTGAACGGGACGTGGCATTCTTCAGCTGTCAATTACGGCGGAATGAGAGAGCGTATAACACGTTCGACTGGGAGTTGCTCGCTCTTTTTCCAACCATCCGCCATTTTCGCTTCCTCCTGGAAGGACGTCCCTTCACCGCCTTCGTGGACCATAAGCCGCTCACCTTCGCCGTGGCCAAGACCGCCGAACCGTGGTCATCCCAACAGCAACGTCAACTGACCTACATATCCGAGTTCACCATGGATATACAGCACGTGGCCGGTAAGGACAACCTGGTGGCCGACTGCCTCTCCCGCGCGACCGTCAATACGGTTCATTTAGGCATCGATTACGCCCTCATGGCAGCGGATCAAGGCTCGGACCCAGAAGTCCAGCCCTACAGAACCACCGTCACTGGCCTCCAGTTGGCTGACGTCAAGTTCCATGCGGCAGGTACCACGCTCTTGTGTGACGTCTCCGTACGGGACCCTCGCCCTGTCGTACCGGCCGTCTGGCGCCGCAAAGTGTTCGACGCCATACATGGGCTGTCACACCCAGGAATGAAGGCCTCTCAGAAGCTGATGTCAGCAAAATTCGTATGGCACGGCATGCACAAAGATGTCCGCGACTGGACCAACACCTGCGTGGTCTGCCAAAAAGCCAAAGTACAGCGTCACATCAAAGCTCCGTTGGCCACCTTCACAGTTCCGGAGCGATGGTTTGACCATGTCAATGTGGACCTGGTGGGTCCACTCCCACCCTCCCATGGTTTTTCACACATCCTGACCATGGTTGACCGCACCACCAGATGGCCAGAGGCGGTTCCCCTATCATCCACTACTTCGGTGGACGTGGCCAGGGCGCTCATTTCCACCTGGGTCGCCCGTTTCGGAGTGCCCGCTGATATTTCTTCAGACGGGACCACAGTTTTCCTCTGAACTCTGGAATGCAGTGGCCCAAGGACTCGGTGTCAAATTACACCGCACCACAGCCTACCACCCACAGGTGAAATGGTCTCTGTGAATGTTTCCACCGGTTACTGAAAGCTGCCCTAAGGGCCAGCCTCCAGGACGCTGGATGGGCAGACAAGCTACCGTGGGTCCTGTTGGGCCTTCGCACGGCCCCCAAAGAGGACCTTCACTCTTCATCCGCGGAGCTGGTTTACGGTCAACCGCTGCGAGTCCCAGGGGATTTCCTACCAGAATCGACGAAGCCTTGGTCCGCGTCTGACCAGCTTACTAGTCACCAAGAGGCGGCCAGATGTTTCGCGCTGGTGCTCACTTCGCACCACAGGCTGCAGAGTTTGCACGTTCCAATGGAGCTTCACAAGGCAGAATACGTCTTTATTCACCACGATGCTCATAGGGATCCGCTCAAGGCCCCATATACTGGTCCCTTCCGTGTGTTGGAGGCGGGACAAAACCTTCAAGGTAGATGTTGGTGGTAAACCGGACCACATTTCAGTCAATCGATTAAAGCCGGCACATCTGGACCTCGACCGCCCCGTCGAGACAGCACAACCGCCGAGACAAGGTCGGCCACCCATCGCCGTTACGCCAGACCAAGCGCAACGCCCGCCAGATCGCCAGCCGCCCAGCAGCCTCCACCTCAGGAGTACAGGAGTCGTTCCGACAGGCTCATCAGACCCCCCTCACCGTTTGACTTTGTCCGTTAAAGCGAATTCTGGGGGGGGGGGCGCGAATGTGGCAGAGCCACTGAATGACTCTGGGCAACTGTACATAATTCCCTTTAACGATGTTCTAACACCAGCCTAAGCCTGTACCATTGTGTTAGACATTACTTTGTTTTGTATATAGTGTTTGTATGCATGAGGCGTGGCCCCTTTAAGGAAAACGCGTGCAAATGCGATGACGTCACGTCGCAAACCACGTGACTGCCCAGGCAGTCCTCGTGGAATCTCCATCTTGTTAAGACCTGTTTTCGTGGCTCTCCTGTATCGATCTCATCAAACTGTTTGAACTCGTTTAGTCTTTCATTAAAGACCTGTTTGATTGATCTCCTGAGTCGACCTCAGTTATTAGTTAGGAATTCGTCAATTCCTACAACTTCTCATTTTTTCTCCCATGTAAACAGACACACAGCCTCCTTAAAAAACACTGAATATTAATTTTAGCTAAATTAAACTTTTGAATGTTGCCCTCTGTTTTTCAAAATTATTTTCAGTAAAGTTACTGAGCAGAAAGTTAAAGCAGCTGAAGAAAAATGGTTCAGTAGAGCTGACTACAGGAAACTTTGCGATATCCGGCACCGACTGGACCGGCGTGATGCCGATCTATGAAAACTTCTGGACAGACCAGCGCTAATGTTGAAGGATACGGAGGTTTTCATCTCCGGATCTGACAACAAACACCATTGCTTAGCAACAGCTTGTAAACAGTCGGCCCGTACCTTGGAAGCATCTCTGTAGCTTAGCAACAGCTTCAGAGAGGCTTTCCAGAGACTGACTGTTTAAAAAAAAATGCTAGAAGAAAAAAAAAGAAAAAAAACCTAACAAAACGGCTGCTGATTTCTGCCGTTAGATCGAGGTTTCCGGCCACACAACCTCCGGATAAACCAAAGTTTCCTGTACATGGTACTGATGCATCCTGGGAAATTAGCACATTCATATGCTGAGACTGTACAATCCAAATTCAACTCAGAGTCACAGGTGTAGGCAAAATATCAACTCCAAGCCCAGGCTTTTGGGAGAAGCTGAGGCCTTCAAGTGAAAACTTTAATGAAGACATTAAAAGACACAAAGAGACAGCTCAATGGATACATTTATTTATTGCAAATTGTGTAATTACTTAATTTTTTAAATTTTTATTTAAATCCTTATTTTGAACATTACTGAGAAAAAAAACTCAGAAAACATTTTGAGAATTGTGGGAACCCAGTGGTCAGATTGCACAACCAATGGCCAGGTTGTGCAATCAGAGTAATGAATTTGCATGAGCAAAACACATGATAAATGTGGACAGAGGAATTTATAAATGAAAATGTTGATAAAAAGTGACAAAAACCTGACAGCAGGAAGTCAAGTAGCACAGACTTAAAATGCACAAAGATTTTTTAAATTATAGATAGATAAGCAGGTATTACTGAAGCAGAAGTATGACAAAATTATGACACAGGAAGCAAATGTGACAACATGAAGTGTGCACCATTTCAAGACTTTACCAGTGGATGTCCTGTACCATTGCTTGTGGCATGTTAGAGGCTGCGGTGTCTTCCTTACCTGTCTCTGTTCTGTTGATGTTTTCTTCCTATTTGTCGCCTCTTTTGCTTTTATACCTGTCTTCTGTGTATTCTCTTCTGCAGCCAACTGGCAGGGGTGGGCAGAAGCGGCGTTTAAGGAGTGAGGGGCGGAGTGGGGCCATCAATGAGACCCACAGGAGGTGTAGGCAAGGTGGAGGCGATCTTATTGAAACATACAAGATTGTGAAGGGGTTGGATCGGGTGGATGCGGGGAAGATGTTCCCGATGATGGGTGAAACTAGAACTAGGGGGCATAGTCTTAGAATAAGGGGCAGCTCTTTCAAAACTGAGATGAGGAGGAACTACTTCACTCAGAGGGTGGTAGGTCCATGGAATATGCTGCCCCAAAAAGCTGTAGAAGCTACATTACATAAATTTAAAACAGAAATAGACAGTTTCCTAGAAGTAAAGGGAATTAAAGGTTACGGGGAGCGGGCAGGAATTTGGACATGAGACTAGGTTCGGATCGGTCATGGCCCTGTGGGTAGCGGAGCGGGCCCAGGGGCCGTGTAGCCTGATCCTGCTCCTATTTCGTGTGTCTAATTCTGTTAGATTCAGGAGATGGTTCTGTGATAGTGGATTGGCGGTTAGGATCAGATCAGCCATGATCTTATTGAATGGCGGAGCAGGCTCGAGGGGCCGATTGGCCTACTCCTGCTCCTATTTCTTATGTTCTTATGTAGAGGCAGAACAGGAGACTCGGTTTAAAAAGTGAAGGAACAGAAAGAAAAACCTAAAGGGAAGTACAGTAATACAATATTGAGATATAAAACTGAAAAACCTTAAATTTAAAAGTTCAAAATTAAGTGTAAAATTAACTTACCAAGGAGGAAACATCAGTTGGAAAAGTCCACGGTAATGGCAGAGTTAAATTCACAGAGCTACCTAGTGGCTAGAGCTTGTAATTACAATCATAACTGTTGACATAGGAGATTTCAATGCAAAATGTAGAAATAGAAATTTATCATGGGAAAGTTTGACACAAAACTGTGACAAAAAACATGACAACTAGGTAAGTAAGGTTTATAGACAGGAAATCATGTACACAAGATTTTTGAAGAAGACTAGCAATGCAATCTCTGTTTCAAGCAATTTCATTGTTGGTGATCTCTGAATGGTCCCATCAGTCACCGGCCATTAAATCAATAATAAATACAATCAGACGCTAATTCCACACCTTGCCAATTATCTGTACGTCAATGCTAAACATTTACCATAAAGAAAAAAATAGGCTCCATAGGCAATATAAGCCCTGTACTATCAAAATTGACTCTGTTATTTTATTCTAGGAATATAAGAATTTATTAATTTCTCAAACTATGGAAAATAATTGGTATCATGTGGCAAGTTTGAAAAAAGGAGTGAAAAATATATAGTGCAGAGCCAGGGAACATGCAGCCATAATCCATGGGATTGCAAAAAGCACAACCCATTGGTAAAGAAAAGTTATTTTCTTACAATATTGGTTTCTCTCTTTATCTTTCTTATGGATTTTCTTGTTTCTTTTTAAATTCTTTTCTCTAGTAGAGCTTTAGTCTGCAGACTAAAAATACAAATCTTATGGAATCTTGAAAGATGGGATTGGGATGGAGAAGGGGAAGTGATCTTAAACACGGTACAGGTATACATGATCCGGCATGTTTGATAGGTCCAAGTAAAACACTTTAATTGGGTAGGGGAGTATAATAGTATGGGGAGGAAAATGGCAGCCCCAATACCTGGAACCACCTCTGGGGGAATGAACTCCTACAGCCAAAGGGTATACCCCTTCTATCTATAGATAGCACCTATGGCAAGCCACACACTGGGCAGAGCCAGATGCCTGTGCACGCAACACATCAGCCAAACCCCCATCATGGCTGAGCTCCATATTATCTCCCTGAATATCAAGGGTCTTAACCACCTGATCAAAAGGAATTTTTTTTTTGATTTACATCAAGAAGTAGCAGGCGGATGTTGGCATTTTTGCAGGAAACTCATCTCATTACTTCCTTGTGAGGGACTCGGTGGACCAAACAGTGTCAGCCTCCTATTCAACAAGGAGCAAGGGAATAGTTATACTGATTAATAGGTGTTTCCCCTTCCCCTATCCTGAGAAGACAATAACTCAATCTTGCTAAAGTGTCAAATAGTAGGGGAATTGATCACAATGCTCAACGTATACACCTCAAATGTGGACTCTCCCACATTTCCCACCTCAGCTTACCTTTCACCTGGAGCAGTGATTATGGGAGGGATTTCAATTTCACCCTTCATCCCCAGCAGGTCAGGCTCCCAGCAGACAGAGGGAACCCAGAGCAATCTATGAGCAATGTAGTGAACTAGGGATAGTAGATGTGTGGCAACCCAAACATCCCACAGAGAAGGGATTCCCTTTCTACTCAAACCCACATAAAAGGTACTTTAGAATTACATTCTTCCTGAAGTATGCACACTTAGTTTGAGTGAAAATCTGCTGTAGTAGGTGCATCACCATCTCTGACCATGCACCAGTCCCCCTCCAACCCCCCCATGGGAACTCATCCACAACACTGGCGAATAAATCCAGCACTCATTGATGAGCTGGAGTTCTGGCCTCCCTATGGCCACAGCTCTTCCACAGCATTGATGAGAACAGTGATCCAAATACCTCCTCTATGATACTTGGGGAAACTACCATGGCAGTTCTCAGTAAGCCTCATCATTGCATTCCCTTCCATCAAGAAGCATAGAGGATTAAAAACCCTAAGAGATCTGGAACAAAATTGGGGCTGGAAACCCAACTGTGATGAATCACAACCCTTCCCACTACAAACATATGGGTAAAACAACTGCAGGACATAGGCCAGTCAGAGATATATGAACTCTCTCTCACACCAGGCATTAAGAACATAACATAAGAAATAGGAGGAGTAGGTCATACGGCCCCTCGAGCCTGCTCCACCATTCAATAAGATTATGCATAATCTTCGACCTCAACTCCACTATCCCCATATCTCTTAGTGCCCAAAAATCTATCGATCTCAGTCTGGAATATACTTAATGACTGAGCATCTACAGGCTTCTAAGGTAGAGAATTCCAAAGATTCACAACCCGCTGAGTGAAGAAACTTCTTCTCATGTCAGTCCTAAATGACTAGCCACTTATCCTGAGACTATGACCCCTAGTTCTAGACTCTCCAGCCAGGGGAAACAGCCTCTCAGCACCTACCCTGTTGAGCCCTCTAAGAATTTTATATGTTTCAATGAGATCACCGCTCATTCTTCTAAACTCCAGAGAATATAGGCCCATTCTACTCAATCTCCCCTCACAGGACAGCCCCCTCATCCCAGGAATCAATCTAGTGAACCTTCATTGCACCCCCTCTAAGGCAAGTATATCTTTCCTTAGGTAAAGGAGACCAAAACTGTACACCGTACTCTTGGTGTGGTCTCACCAAGTCCCTATATAATTGCAGCAAGATTTCCTTACTCTTATACTCCAACCCCATTGCAATAAAGGCCAACATACCATATCCTTCCTAATTGCTTGCTGTACCTGCATGCTAACTTTCTGGGGACAAATCATGAAAGCTGCACAATATAGGCACATCCAATACATACAGAACTGTTCCCTAAGAAAGTGAAGCCACAAACTAACAGCTCTCCCCTTATAAGGCAATGCCCAACCCTGACATTTGTAAGACTTTTGATACCTCTGAACTAGTTAAATTCTAGGGGCCATCAGGAAATTAGCCTGAATCCCCAATATGTTTCCAGTATGTGTACATTGTACAGACTTCCGCACTGTAAAGTATACCTCTATAACGTGTTCCTTAAAACTGCAATAAAATTGCAGAATTACTGGATTATTAGACATACAAACATTCACCAACTTACATGTTTGTAATAGTCATCATCGGGCTTGACTGCATTGTATCTTTCAGAGCAAGCAAGTGCAGCACCCAGCTATTTCACATTGACCTTTATCAACACAAATACTGTCACAATCATTTAAAAAGGTCAAAGAACTAATTTTGATGCAAAGTTTGTTAACTAGTTTTATTACTACTTGTATGCAATTGGTTATAAAAATATATTGCTTATTGATTACTGTTGTAATAAAAGAAAAAATGTTGCATTTGCATATGCAGATACTGTGTAGAATTGCTGCCAAAATGCCTTGAACATCCACTAAAAGAAAAATTAAGCCAAAGGCCCACACACCAAAACAGATGCACTAATTTGCTGACAAAATATTCTGCTCATAAACAGTGTTTGTTTTAATGTTACTTCAACTCTCAGTACTGAATGTTGTTTACGTTTATTTTCCCTCTTCCTTTTCTCTGCCTATTTTCCCTTTCTTTAAGGTAATGACTCCTCACTGGGTACAGTTCCATGGCCATTGATTGACTTGTAGTACCCAGCTCAAGTAAGCTTATGTCCAGTGGGGTACATCACAGTCAACCCTGCACTTCCAGCAGGCATTCACTGTGTAGCAATTAGTAGCAATAACTGGCCGATTTTCTGCCTCCCTTGCCTTTTGCTCTGCCCTAACTTTTTAAAAATTATTTTATGGGATGTGGGCGTCACTGTCAAGGCCAGCATTTATTGCCCATCCCTAATTGTCCTTGAGAAGGTGGTGGTGAGCCGCCGTCTTGAACTGCTGCAGTTCGTGTGGTGAAGGTACTCCCACAGTGCTGTTACATAGGGAGTTCCAAGATTTTGAGCCAGCGACGATGAAGGAATGACAATATACTTCTAAGTCAGGATGGTGTGTGACTTGGAGGGGAACTTGTAGGTGATGGTGTTCCCATGTGCCTGCTGCCCTTGTCCTTCTAGGTGGAAGAGGTCGCGAGTTTGGGAGTTGCTGCCGAAGAAGCCTTGGCGAGTTGCTGCAGTGCGTCTTGTAGATGATACACACTGCAGCCATGGTACGCCAGTGGTGGAGGGAGTGTATGTTTAAGGTGGTGGATGGGGTGCCAATCAAACGGGCTGCTTTGTCCTGGATAGTGTCGAGCTTTTTGAGTGTTGTTGGAGCTGCACTCATCCAGGCAAGTGGAGAGTATTCCATCACACTCCTTACTTGTGCCTTGTAGATGGCTGAGAATTTCTTTTAAATGATATACTCTTACAATTGTGGTTTAAAAAAAACCATGTGGGTAATACCTTAAACAATAGGGACTGTTACAGGTTGGTATATTTTCTATTATGGTTTTAATGTACTGTTGCATGCCTTAAAATGAGAAACAAATTACTCAAATGGTCCCAAGGATCTACCAGACTTTCAGTGCCTCTTCATGGCCATTCATCAAGCGTGAACCAACACAGTGACTGTTGTAGGCTCTTTGACTGTGGAGGGTTTCAGAGTTGATTTTAATCTTATCCTTACCGGACATCCAGAGGTGCATATTTTTTAGTATGGTTTTTGTTAGTTCCCTTTCTTATTCTGGCAGATAAGATTCGTTTCCTTTTGTGATTATCAGTGCATCAAGGATATGAGGATCACTGAATGACAGCTAGCAACGGTGCAAAAAGCCTACAGGATAAGCACAAAAAACCTTCCAAAACAAATAAGGCTGTGTGTGTGTTCCTCTCATTTAAAAACCGTGTTCTTGGGATGTGGATGACGTTGACACAGCTGCATGGATTGTCCATCCACGGTTGTTCTGGCAAACCAATAGTTTACTGAATTACTTCTGAGATCATCGAGCATCAACCACGCAGTGTGAGATTTAAGTCACGTGTAGACCAAACCAGGTCCAGGTTTCCTTCCCTGCCTGACCTGTGATCCCGTTTTATTTTCAACCAAGTGGACAGCTTTCAGTGTCATTTTTCTAGCGCCAGCCTACAAATGCCCAGATTTATTGAATTCATGTTATCCATTAGGCACACTCCAGGCAGCGCTATTCCTCTATCATTGTTTCCATCCCCATATTGCCAGTTTTAACTTGCTTTCAGTGGGCGAACTGGATTTTGGTAAACTGGCACGTATGATCATTCCGAAGTGTATTTCTTTTAGTTACACATTTTTTTTGTTCGTATTAATGTTCCTAGCTCAGAAGGGAGAAATAACTGCTGCGTATTATGTGTACTTGTTATACTGGGGAGCACTGCGTGCTTTTTCTCTTTGGATGCAACGCGAACGTTTTAAATCTGCAGAATGTAAATAGTGAAAGTGATGTAGAAGTAGAGTCCCAGCCCTCACACTCGGTGTAGCAAAAACATGTTCTGGGTGAAGCTGGTTTCGGATAGATTGCACCAGCTGCTTAACCCACCAAAGCTACCTCGTATCAAATGTACGTTTCCACTCAGCTTTCACGTGGATTACCTGGAGGGAATTGAGTCCAGCGGACGGAGCAATGCCAGCGTTGCTTATCGGATCAAAGAAAACAACATCTACCAAAGTGTGCTTTAGGAAAATTGTCCCAGTGTTTGCTTAATGTTCCTTTGCACAATAATCAATGAGCATTGATCAGTCCACCGTCCGAAGGAATTTATAGACGCTATGCCTAACCCTGACACCTCTGCTGTGTTGTTGCGGGACTAATATTTTTAGTAAACAGTCAGCAGGTTTCATTTAACATATTGAGAGCTCAGAAAAAAGGAAGGTTATTTATTAAAGACTGAAATATTCACAATTCGCTTGTGTCTGGTCTGCTAGATGCTATCGCCAAAAGCATGCATTCGTGTTAATTAAAGGAAAATCTCTGCAAAGTCAAAATGTCTGTTTTCCCAAAGCTGTCGGTTTTTATCGTGGGCTGCCTCTCTAATCGCTATTTTTGAAAGTAAAGAGTGACGCCTCCGTGCTTCATTACTGTTTAACCTTTCCCTGGTTCTTTGATAAGTGTCCAATTGATCCATGTGCGTGCCTTCCTATTGACGGAACAAAACGCCGATGCAGAGCTTGTGGCCGTTGTAGACCCTAAACGTTGTTTCGAGCTGGAAGGCTCGCTTTAGACCTCACTGTGAAAAGAATGATTACAGCTACACAGCACAAACCAATCCCACTGAAACATCAAAAAGAACCAGCAACAAATTCACAATCAGCATCCCGAGGACAAGTAATGGAAAGGGGACGGGGAGGTCATTCCAACTATTAGCGCATCGCACTATAAAAGATTTTAACGGCAGATACGCAATTCTGTGTGAAAACACATTTTCCAATCGCGAACCATTGTCGGGACAAAAATCTGGTAAAATTTTAACAAGGACATAATATAAAGAGCAAGTCCGCGGTGTTAAGTTTGATAGGACCAAGGAGTACACGACCTTGTGATAACCGTTGACAATTTACATTTCGCGAACTTAGTAGACAAGTCCGGGACCCTCTTTGCTTGGTTGATTCTCTAAGTTACAAAGCCGGCGCAAAAAGTGCTGTGTGGCAAGATATATCCTCCGTACAAATAACACATAGAATAATATAGTTCTGACGAAGGGTCATCGACCTGAAACGTTAACTCTGTTTCTCTCTCCACAGATGCTGCCTGACCTGCTGAGTGTTTCCAGCATTTTCTGTTTTTATTTCAGATTAATATGTTCATCAGCCGTATGGCCAAATCAGTTTGAAGACCGTCATGCTGCAGTTGTGTCGTGCTCTTTTAACAAGGACATAATACAAAGAGCCGGTCAGGCTGCATCTTGAACACTGGTTCAGTTCCGGTCACCGAAGTACAATGGAAACTTTCATTGCTGCAGAGAAGGGCTATGAGACTAACCGCTAGTTTAAGAGAACTGAAGTATGAGAAAGGTTAGAAAAACTCTTACTGATCTGGAGCACTGTTCCAGGGCAAACCACAACTGTAAGACAAGGGGACACGAGTACAAGCTGATAAAAGGCTAGTTCAGGGCGGGTGTCGGGAAGCACCTTTTCATGCAGAGCGATTAATACCTGTAATGGTGTTCAGGTGTAAGGCAGTGGAAGCAAACACTGTGGAATAATGCAGAAGGCAGTTGGATGCTGTGATGAGTGAACCTATGGAAGAATGAGCTGGATAGGTCAAATCTCCGCCCACATCTGTAATTACATGTGATATTTGTGATCTAGGAAGAGTCAACAGCTCCAATGGTGCAAAGTATAAAATTGTGCTCCACTATTGGATCAGGCTGTAATGATATCAGCAAATAGTGATGGTATTTGCCTGTTTGATTATGATGCCTTACCAGCATGTTTGCCTGATTGATTACTTATGTCTGACCAGCAGAGGGCATGTGAGAGACAAGCAGTTTGGTTTTAGTTTTGCTTTAGATGGATTTCAAACATGATGTCTCCTGTAAATGCTGTTAACTGAGTTCAACATACTTTAGATAAAAACTCATTCTCTTTCATGATTGTGTCGTCATTGAACCCACATACAAACCGATTGACAGGCCACCTCCAGACAACCGGAGTAGATGCAAGTCCCAAAGAAGCTGGTCTCATTTTCATGTATAACATTAGTTATCGTCATCATTGTTATAATCATTAACAACAAGCATTCATATAGCACCTTTAATGTAGGAAAACAACCTAAGGTGCTTCACAGAAGTGTGATCGAACAAAAATTGACTGAGTCAAAGAAGGAGATATTAGGAGGGGTGACTAAAAGCTTGGTCAAAGGTAGGTTTTAAGGAGGGTCTTAAAGATGAGAGAGAATTGGAGAGACAGACTGATTTGAGGAGGGAATTCCCGAGCTTAGGATCTAGACAGCTGAAGGCACAGCTGTCAGTTGTGGGGATACGGGAGTGGGGGATGCACAATAGGCCAGAGTTGGAGGAATGCAGAGTTCTCAGAAGGTTCTAGGGCTGGAGATTATAAAAGATAGGTCGTAACATGTGGCCATTCAACACAAGGAAGAGAATTTTAAATCCGAGGCACTGAGGGACCAGAAGCCAATGGAGGTCAGTGAGGTGATGGGTGGGCGGGACTTGGCGCAGGTTAGGATATGGGCAGCAGAGTTTTGGATGAGCTGAAGTTTATGGAGGGTGGAGCACGTTAGGCCGGCCAGAAGAGCATTGGAATAGTGGAGTCTGGAAGTGACAAAAGCATGGATGAGGGTTTCAGCAGAAGATGCATTGAGGCAGTTGCGGAGATGGACGATGTTACAAAGGTGGAAGTAGGCGGTCTTTGTGATGGAGAGCATATGTGGTTGGAAACTCAGCTTGGGATTGAATAGGATACCAAGGTTGCGAACATTCTGGTTCAGCCTGAGACAGTGGCCGAGGAATGCTGGAATCAGTGGTGAAGGAACAGAGTTTCAGGGGTGGGGGGGATATGAAGACAATGGCTCTGGTCTTCCCAATATTAAACTCGAGGAAATTGCAGTTCATCCAGGACTGTATGTCAGACAAGCAGGCTGACAGCACAGAGGCAGTGGAAGGATCAAGAGAGGTGGTGGAAAGGGTCAATGTACGCATGGAAGCTGACTCCATGGGGTCGATTTTCATAAAGCTGTCGGGAAGGAGGCGGGACTACAACTTTCGGGTTTTAGTCCTGCCTACATCGACGTTCAGCCAATCCACGCGATTTTCCCTTGATTGACCTTGTTAAGCCCGCCCAGTGGGCTCAGCAGGCCAATTAAGGGCCACCCGGCAACAGGTGATGTCACAGACTGAAATTTCATCTGTCAAGAGGTCTTGACAGATGAAATATCAGTGTTTCACAGCTGTTTGAAGCTGTCAAACACTGACAGTCTGACTTCTAACCTGAGTCCTTCTACACAGACTCAGTTAGAAGTCTCACCGGCAGTGAAAGCTGAAGGCTGTCACTTTTGACAGCTCACAGCCATTTTGCTTTCAGTGCTGGCTGAGTGATGGACTCCCGAAACCTATAGGAAGAAAGGCTGTTAAGGTAAGTACAGGTAATTTAAACTTCTTTACACACTTTAGACACACCAAACACACTTACCTTTGCACTCATGCACCCATCACTCACCTGAACACCGACATCGCGACCCCTCCAAGTCCTTCAACCCGACGGCCCGCCTGCTTTAACCTGGCGTGGTTTGGAGCCGTCGGGAATCCCACACGACACCCCTCAAAATAGGGATTGGGCTAAAAACTGCCTGTTAACTACCTGGCACTAATCCCTTCCCGCCTCGGGTCAGCGGGTCCCAGTGCGGGGCGGGTACCCACCTCCCCTAAAACTTACGTGGAGGCGGGTTTTGGGCGGGATGGTGTCGGGACCCCCGAAATCAGGATTTCCCCCCCCCCCCCCACACGCCTGAAACCCCGGCTGACGGCTCCAGGAAAATCGACCCCCATGTCTTCAGATGATGTCGCTGAGGGACAGCATGTATATGAGGAAGAGAAAGGGGGCCCAGGATAGATTCTTGGGGGACTCCAGAGGTAATGGTGTGGGGGTGGGAAGAGAAACCATTGCTGGAAATTCTCTGGCTACGATTGGATAGCTAAGAGTGGAACCAAGCAATGGAAATCCCACTCAGGTGGACAATGGAGGAGGCATTGGAGCAGGATGGTATGGCCGACTGTGTCAAAGGCTGAAGAGAGGTAGAGAAGGACGAGGAGGACTAGTGCACTATGGTCACAGTCATAGGATGCTATTTGTGACTTTGATTAGGGCCATTTCAGTGCGGTGGCAGGAGCAGAAACCTGATTTGAAAGGTTCAAACGTGGAGTTTCGGGAAAGGTAGACACTGATTTGGGAGGTAAAAACACATTCAAGGACTTTGGAGTGCAAAGCGAGGTTGGACATGGGGTGATAGTTTGCAAGGATAGAGCAGTCAAGGATGTTTCTTTTTCAGGAGGGGGGTAATGAGGGTAGATTTGAAAGAGACGGGGACAGTACCTGAGGAGAGGGAATAGTTTACAATATCAGCCAGCATGGGGGGCCAGGAGGGAGTTTGGGTAGTCAGCGGTTTAGTGGGAATAGGGTAGAGAGAGCAGGTACGTCTCGTGGACAAGATGAGCTCAGAGCGGGCACGAGGGGAAATGGTAGAGAAACTAGAGAAAGATGCAGTTTCAGGGCAAAGGCTGGGGGGGGGGATCCTTGTGGGAAGTTTGGCTTGGTGGACTGTGGGATGCAGCAGATACAGCTGAACAGATGGTCTCCATCTTAATGACAAAGAAGTCCATAAGCTCAATTTTTGTTGTTGTTGGAAGTGAGGGTGGAGGGTGCAGAGGAGAGGGGTTTAAGTAAAAGGTTGTTAGTAGAGAAAAGAAGCAGGGAGTTATCTATCCATTCTGGCTAAATAATGGCTAAACAAATTGTGCACCAGTTACATTCACATCTATGCCACTTAGACTTGAGGGAAGCAAGGATGGGGCCCGTACGAGGGGGATTGACAAGTGGGAGAGAGTAAGGGTTTTACAGGGCACAAGGACATCAAAGGTGGATGTGAGGGAGTGATTGAGCAGATTGACAGCTGAAGAAGTATTGAGGACAGCAAGGCAATGAACTCGGGAGAGGGGGCTGGGTGAGTTGAGATGGTATTAAAATCACCAAGATGAAGAGTAGGTCAGTGCAGAGGCTGAGGGAGGAAAGAAGGATATTATGGTGAGAAACTCTATTGGGATTGGGTGACTGTTGGAGAATGAGGATTTCAAAGAAAGTGAGAGGGGGGAAACAAATTGAGGTGCCCAAAGGAGGAGAAGATGCGAAGGAGTAGGGGGAGAGACCAAGGAGTGATATGGTGATAAGGGCCACACCGTCAGCACGGCTATTTAGGCGAGGCAGATGGTGGAAAGGGAAACTTCAGTAAAGGTGAAGATCTTGCCACCCCTGAACCAAGTTTCTGTCATGGCCATGATGGCAGTGCAATCATCCACAATAAGGTCATGGATGGCAAGGGTCTTGTTTGCTAGTGAATGTAGAGGGAGGCGGTAATTATTTATCCGCTGGCAGAGTCTAAGTGGGTGGAATTGGCGGGGCAGGAAGGAGGTTGGACCCTAACGGGTGAGCTGGGTAGGAAGTTCTGGGAGAGAGGAATATGGGGCAGTTGGAGTTGCTGCTCATAAGGAGTGCCTCACTGGGTCCTTTGGAGAATTTTAAGAGAGGCACAGAGGGCAGCTGTAGGCTTATCCAAGAGGGATTCAAATGTGGGATGGCAGCAGAAGAGTAAGAAGGCAGAGTAATAGTAAAGGGCTGGGGTAAGTATTTGGGGGCCAAAGTACTTGGAAGGGAGAAATAAAAGATGGCACAACTGTGACAGAAAGGGGTCCAAGAAGAGTCAAGGCAAGAGAAAAAGAATGAGAGATAGAAGTAATGGGCTTGGGTCCAGAGCGGCAGCCAAAATGCGCAAGCGAATGGACACAGAGGATATATCAGTGTATTGTATCATATTCCTCATCTGGAGTTAAAAGTGAACCTTTCATGATAGGCATGCCCCAAATTTTCCCTAGATTTTTAAATTTCTATTTTTGATCCCTTGGGTATCAAGATCAAGACTTCAGTTACCTTCTTTGATGATACATTTTATCAAGTATATCTACAATGCTTCATACATGTATACAATTGACAAAAGAAAAACATGTGCCTGAAATGCAATTCTGAATAATCCCAGAAGATTTAAACATGATGGTGTCAAATACAAAATCTGTACAATAAACCATATTTTCACATCAAAGCTACAATGCTATTTATTAAAGGAGACAAACCTGTTAAAAAGAGTCAACTATCTCCTCAGTTTTGTTCAGTCATTAAAATTCGCCCTGCAGTTAGAGGCTGGTGAGCACAATGCCATGCAGGTATTTACGACTGCAGGCATTATGTACTCCCCTAACGTCATAGTGATGCCACAAGGCATTGAAAACACAGCTCCCTGTTTGTACCTGTGAAGAGATTAAGTACTGCACCCCTTTAAAAGGAGCTGGCAATCTAACAAAATATCTACAATTCCATAACTATCAGCAGAAATTTAAATTCACTGAGTACCAATCAAAGAACAACAACGCCCAAAAACATGCCATGTAGATAAAGCAGCTCCGACTGCAACTCTGACTAATCTTGCACTTATTCTGCCGGTCTGACTGTAGGAGAGTAGACGCAAAGTGGGGGACCAGAAATATGAGTGCTTTCCTTGCTGCCACATTGTTTACCTTGCAAGTAAGGAGCTTGGTTCACGGGTGGTGACACCTTATCCCTTACAAAGCCTCCCCGCTTCGCTGTACATTCCACCTTCTGCTCTGTCCAAACCACTGTGGTGGTAGTGTGGTACTTATTACCAGCTCACACCTTTAGTGTTCCCAACTATGTACTTGTTCCTGGAAGTTTGATTACATGACATTTGCTAACATGATATTTGATCACATGGCACCTGATTGCATGACCTTTGGTCATATGACAGTTATAATAATTGGCCCCCGATAGTCCAAAAGAGTCCTGAGCAGAGGTCATTTCTACTCCACCGCATTTACGATGGTGGAGCAGGTCTAAGGAATTTTGGTCCCAATAAGTGTTACTTTATAATTTTTATCAGTCCAAGTTTTTTAAGATTGGTGGGCAGTATTCCTCTGACTGCTTTTTTTTAGAGCCTAGGTAACCTCTGAGTACCAATAAAAGGGACAGTGGCAGCATCAATACAAAATTGGCTAAGTAACATGAAACAAAGAGTAGTATTGAACGGTTGGTTTTCCGACTGGGGTGTTCCCCAGGGGTCGGTACTAGGACCACTGATTTTCTTGATATTACTAACGATTTGGACTTAAGTGTACAGGGTAATATTTCAAAATTTGCGGATGACTCAAAACTTAGAAGTATAGTGAACAGTGAGGAGGATAGGGATAGACTTCAAGAGGACATAGACAGGCTGGTGGAATGGGTGGACACGTGGCAGATGAAATTTAACGCAGAAAAGTGCAAAGTGATACATTTTGGTAGGAAGAATGAGGAGAGGCAATATAAACTAAAGGGTACAATCCTAAAGGGGGTGCATGAACAGAGACACCTGGGGGTATATGTGCACAAATCGTTGAAGATGGCAGGGCAGGTTGAGAAAGCGGTTAAAAAAAGCATACGAGATCCTGGGCTTTATAAATAGAAGTATAGAGTACAAAAGCAAAGAAGTTATGATGAACCTTTATAAAACACTGGTTCGGCTTCAACTGGAGTATTGTGTCCAATTCTGGGCACCGCACTTTAGGAAGGATGTGAAGGCTTTAGAGAAGGCGCAGAAAAGATTTACAAGAATGGTTCCAGGGATGAGGGGCTTTAGCTATGTGGATAGACTGGAGAAGCTGGGGTTATTCTCCTTAGAGCAGAAAAGATTGAGAGGAGATTTGATAGAGGTGCTCAAAATCATGAGGGGTCCAAACAGAGTAGATAGAGAGAAACTGTTCCCATTGGCGGAAGGGTCAAGAACCAGAGGACACAGATTTAAGGTGATTGGCAGAAGACATGAGGGAAAGGTTTTTTACGCAGCGAGTGGTTATGATCTGAAATGCAGTGCCTGAAGAGATGGTGCAGGCAGATTCAATCATGGCTTTCAAGAGGGGATTAGATAAGTACCTGAAGGAAAAAAAATTGCAGGGCTAAGGAGAACGGGTGGGGATTGAGGCTAGCTGAAGTGTTCTTGCAGAGAGCTGGCGTGGGCTCGACTGGCCAAATGGCCTCCTACTGTGCTGTAACAATTCTATGATTCTAACATGCAGTGGACTCACTGGATATCTTCTGTGACTGATGAGCACCACACAGAATATTTTAACATCCCCTTATTTCACCATTTGGATTTAATCTTGATATTTTCTGTTAGTTTGTTTTGTTTACATCTCCCACATGTTTAGTTATTTTTCCCTTTGGGTGGGAGATGGTGGGCGGTAAATCACAGAAACCACACAATGCAGATAGAGGCCATTTCGGCCCATCGAGCCTGCACCGACACATATCCCACCCGATCCCCGTAACCCCATACCAACACATATCCCACCCTATCCCCGTAACCCCACGTATTTAATCCCCCTAACACTAAGGGTACCATCAACAGCTGCAGCCTGCACTTTCTGGTAAACCTTATGGGGAAAATATGACCTGCAGCTCTCTTCCCATCTCTTTCGCCATCACTCAGGCTTCCGCCATCCCCTCAGTCCCATCACATCCCCATCCTTTCGTCTTACCATTACCCCTTCCCTCAGTCACTATCTCTACTCATTCCCAGTATTTCTCCTATCTCGTCCCCTTTGAACAACCCACTTAACCTCTGTATCCTCCCAGCTCGCTCTGATGATACTCACATCACCCTTTACACTGCCATCCACTCCCCTCTCACTACCACTTGCTCCCCTAAAGAGTGGATGATGAACCCAGAGGCTCCTTCATCCTCAACTTGTTTTGCACCTCCCCTCCCTCCTATTCATTTCTCTCAAGTAGCTTTGTTCACTTTCAAAATTCAAACTTGCTTTTTAAAAAAAGGGTATGAGGAATGACACTGTCTAACTCTGTGGACAGAAAGTACATACCCTATGTAAAATTTTTATGAAAAATTATTAATACAGGAAGTATTAATTTCAGGTATATAATGTATAATTCTCCCTTAAAGTAGAAACAGTAACATTTCACACATTGCATTGGAAAGGAGTGGTATTTGCTGGGTAGTTTAATTTCTGTTTTAAATTACACTGTGTTACAGATTTTTAAAAATACACAAGGATCTCCCATGGCATTGATCATGGGTGGTATTCAGAAGCAAAGCCAAGGATTCTGAGATGGACCTCTTTGGCCAGGGAGCCTAGGAGAGCTTGTTGGGTGGGTTTGTGATGGAAGCAGAGTCAGAGCACTTGGAGTGGGCCTACAGGAATTAAATTTAACATTTTAATAATATAAGCTAACACGTCATAGGGCATTGACGCATGCATGAAGTTTCAAAAATTATTGTCTGGGAAGGCCCAGAATTATAAACCAGCTGCAGGAAAGGAGCAAACCTAAAGTCCCAGACTCCAGAGAGGATAGGCCTCTGCAGGCAAAACTTACTGGGCAGATTTCCAAGATGTGTGGAATTTTATGGGTATGCTTAAAGATTTTTTGTGTATTATTTAAGTATTTATGCATTACTTGTTTTGGAAACCTTATCTTTAATCCTATAGGGGTAATTTTACAATATCACAATCCTGGCACAGTACTTTGCCCACCAGGAGTGCAAATCAGGAATTTGAGTGTGTGCTCCCTTCAATTTGATACCCATTAAAATGATCAGAAAATCATAATGTTCCTGATATATTCTGTCGACAGGTGAGGTGCCATACTCGTAATGAAATTTTGTAAAATTGCCTCTTATTTCCTGAGGTACTGAGACACAACATGGCACCAGAAGCATTTTCAGTGATTTCATTCTCCTCCTTGCTAATTGTTTATTGGTGGCTGATTCTTTATTGGTAGTTTTCTTGTCTGCTTGCTGCTTGTTCATTGGTAGCTTTCCTACATATTGAATAACATTTCAGGTGATCAGCATTGTGATTTGTTTTGATTAGTTTTTCTTAATATAAGTATGGCATTTCGAGGTGCAACTGGAAGCCAACTTTGATACTCCTTGTTGCCCCTAACCTCTGCTGTACTCCTACTTTTATATGATCAACCTTCTGCTTATTTCTACAATGCTGTTGACAACAACCTCATTGTATAATACCCCATTTATAATGCAAACCCTCTTCTAATGGGAGTGTTTCTGCAATAATACCAGCTTCCCAAAGGTGCTCACTCTTTATACTATGAGGTGGATTCATCAACAATGAAACAACTCTCTCCAACCAGTATTCTGTTCTGAGTACTAGTGAGGGTGATGGTTCCTCTGGGGAGTACAGCCAGAGCCAAGTCCATGGCACCACGGGTGGCTCAGCTGTACAGAGGGAAGGAGGAAGATAGGGAAAGTAATAGTGGTAGGGGATTCGATAGTTAGGGGAGCAGACAGGCGTTTCTGCAGCCGCAGACGTGACTCCAGGATGGTATGTTGCTTCCCTGGTGCCAAGGACAAGGATGTCACTGAGCGGCTGCAGAACATTCAGAGGGGGGAGGGTGAACAGCCAGAGGTCGTGGTCCATATTGGTACCAACGACATAGGTAGAAAGTGGGATGAGGCCCTGCAGGCAGATTTTAGGGAGCTAGGAAAGAGATTAAAAAGCAGGACCTCAAAGGTAATAATCTTTGGATTACTCCTGGTGCCACGCACGAGTGAGTATATAGAAATAAAAGGATAGAGCAGATGAATGCGTGGCTGGAGAGATGGTGCAGAAGGGGGGTCTTCAGATTCCTGGGGCATTGGGGCCGGATCTGGGGGAGGTGGGACCTGTACAGGCTGGACGGGTTGCACCTCAACAGAGCCAGTACCAATATCCTCACGGGGAGGTTTGCTAGTGCTGTTGGGGAGGGTTTAAACTAAGTTGGCAGGGTGATGGGCACCAGGATGTAGCATTAGAAAGGAGAAACAAAGGGCACACAGGATTGAGAGAGACGGATAGCACTAAAGCAAGAAATAATAAGGTATTAGGTGGGGTCAGACTAAGAGAGAACACAGGATGGTCTAAGATAGGTTTACAGTGTATGTGTGTGAATGCACGAAGCATTGTAAACAAGGTTGGTGAGCGGCAGGCACAATTGTCACATGGGAATATGATGTCGTGGCAATAACGGAGACCTGGCTCAAAAAAGGGCAAGATTGGGTATTAAATATTCCTGGATATAGCGTGTTCAGGAAAGATAGGAGGTGGTGTAGCAGTATTGGTTGAGGAGAATATTATAGTGCTGGAGAGAGAGGATGGCCTGGAGGGATCAAGGACAGAATGTAGTTGGTTAGAGTTAAGAAATAATAGAGGTCCCATTACACTATAGGTGTATTCTATAGGCCACCAACTAGTGGGAAAAATATGGAGCAGCAAATTTGCAGAGAAATTACTAAGAGATGCAAGATCTGTAGAGTAGTGACAATGGGGGACTTCATCCTAATATAGACTGGGATAGTAATAGTGTAAAGGGCAGAGAATGAGAAACATTTCTGAAGTGTGTTCAGGAGAACTTTCTTGATCGGTATGTTTCTGGCCCAACAAGGAAGCAGGCATTGCTGGATCTGGTTATGGGGAATGAGGTAGATCAAGTGGAACAAGTGTCAGGAGGTGAACATTTAGGGAACAGTGATCATACTATCATAAGGTTTAGATTGTAAAAAACCACTACAAAAAACAATAAGAATAAAACTGGACGGATCACCTGGCATCGACCTCGGTACCGGCTACAGATACGACAACGGCAACTGCAAAGTCCTCATCACCAACATCTGGGGACTTGTGCCAAAATTGGGAGAGCTGTCCCACAGACTAGTCAAGCAACAGTCTGATGTAGTCATACTCACAGAATCATACCTTTCAGCCAATGTCCCAAACTCCTCCATCACCATCCCTGGGTATGTCCTGTCCCACCAGCAGGACAGACCCACCAGGGGTGGCGGCACAGTAGTATACAGTCGGGAAGGAGTGGCCCTGGGAGTCCTCAACCTTGACTCCGGACCCCATGAAGTCTCATGGCTTCAGGTCAAGCATGGGCAAGGAAACCTGCTGATTACCACCTACTGCCCTCTCTCAGCTGATGAATCAGTACTGCTCCATGTTGAACACCACTTGGAGGAAGCACTGAGAGTAGCAAGGGCACAGAATGTACTCTGGGTGGGGGACTTCCATGTCCATCACCAAGAGTGGCTCGGTAGCACCACTACTGACCGAGCTGGCAGAGTCCTGAAGGACATAGCTGCCAGTCTGGGCCTGTGACAGATGGTGAGGACCAACACGAGAGAAAAACCTACTTGACCTCGTCCTCACCAATCTACATGTCACAGATGCATCTGTCCATGACAGTATTTATAGCTGTGATGACCGCACAGTCATTGTGGAGACGAAGTCCAGTCTTCACACTGAGGACACCCTCCATCGTGTTGTGTGGCACTACCACCGTGCTAAATGGGATAGATTCAGAAAAGATCTAGCAGTTCAAAACTGGGCATCCATGAGGTGCTGTGGGCCATCAGCAGCAGCAGAATTGTATTCCACCACAATCTGTAACCTCATGGCCCGGCATATACCTCACTCAACCATTACCACTAACCCAGGGGACCAACTCTGGTTCAATAAGGAGTGTAGAAGAGCATGCCAGGAGCAGCACCAGCCGTACCTAAAAATGCAGTGCCAACCTGGGGAAGCTGCAACACAGGACTACATGCATGCTAAACAACGGAAGCAGCATGCTATAGACAGAGCTAAGCGATCCCACAATCAATGGATCAGATCAAAGTTCTGCAGTCCTGCCACATCCAGTTGTGAATGATGGTGGACCATTAAACAACGAACGGGAGGAGGAGGCTCCATGAATATCCCCATCCTCAATGATGGTGGAGCCCAGCACATGAGTGCAAAAGACAAGGCTGAAGCGTTTGCAACCATCTTCAGCCAGAAGTGCCAAATGGATGATCTATATCGGCCTCCTCATCAGGTTCCCACCACCACAGAAGCCAGTCTTCAGCCAATTCGATTCAATCCACGTGATATCAAAAAACGGCTGAGCGCACTGGATACAGCAAAGGCTGTGGGCCCCGACAACATCATGGCTGTCGTGCTGAAGACTTGTGCTCCAGAACTAGCTGCACTTCAAACCAAGCTGTTCCAGTACAGCTATAACACTGGCATCTATCCGACAATGTGGAAAACTGCCCAGGTATGTCCTGTCCACAAAAAGCAGGACAAATCCAATCCGGCCAATTACCACCCCATCAGTCTACTCTCAATCATCAGCAAAGTGATGGAAGGTGTCGTCGACAGTGTTATCAAGCAGCACTTACTCACCATTAACCCTCTCACTGATGCCCAGCTTGGGTTCTGCCAGGACCACTCGGCTCCAGACCTCATTACAGCCTTGGTCCAAACATGGACAAAGGAGCTGAATTCCAGAGGTGAGGTGAGAGTGACTGCCCTTGACATCAAGGTAGCATTTGACTGAGTGTGGCTTCAAGGAGCCCTTGTAAAACTGAAGTCAATGGGAATCGGGGGAAAAACTCTCCACTGGCTGGAGTCATACCTAGCACAAAGGAAGATGGTTGTTGTTGGAGGTCAATCATTACAGCCTTAGGACATCGCTGCAGGAGTTTCTCAGGGCAGTGTTCTAGGCCCAACCATCTTCAGCTGCTTCATCAATGACCTTCCCTCCATCATAAGGTCAGAAGTGGGATGTTTGCTGATGACTGCACAGTGTTCAGTGCCATTTGCAACTCCTCAGATAATGAAGCAGTCCATGCCGCAAGCAGCAAGACCTGGACAACATTCAGGCTTGGGCTGATAAGTGGGAGGTAACATTTGCGCCACACAAGTGCCAGGCAATGACTATCTCCAACAAGCGAGCGTCTAACCACTGCCCCTTGACATTCAATGGCATTACCATTGCCGAATCCCCCACCATCAATGTCTTGGGGTTCACCATTGACCAGAAACTTAACTGGACCAGCCACACACACTGCAGAGGTTCAAGGCAGCGGCTCACCACCACCTTCTCAAGGGCAATTAGGGATGGGCAATAAATGCTGGCCTTGCCAGTGATGCCCACATCCCATAAACGAATTTTAAAAAAGGTCAGAGACTAGGTATTCTGCAGCGAGTGTAAGTATAGTGAACAGTGAGGAGGATAGGGATAGACTTCAAGAGGACATAGACAGGCTGGTGGAATGGGCGGACACATGGCAGATGAAATTTAACGCAGAAAGGTGCGAAGTAATACATTTTGGTAGAAAGAATGAGGAGAGGAAATATAAACTAAAACAGTACAATCCTAAAGTGGGTGCATGAACAGAGAGGCCTAGGGATATATGTGCACAAATCGTTGAAGGTGGCAGGGCAGGTTGAGAAAACAGTTAAAAAAGCTTATGGGATGCTGGGCTTCATGAATAGAAGTATAGAGCACAAAAGCATGGAAATTATGATGAACCTGTATAAAACACTGTTTCGGCCTCAACTGGAGTATTGTGTCCAATTTTGGGCACCGCACTTTAGGAAGGATGTAACGGCCTTTAAGAGGGTGCAGAAAAGATTTACGAGAATGATTCCGGGGATGAGGGACTTCAGTTACATGGATAGACTGGAGAAGCTGTGGTTGTTCTTAGAGCAGAGAAGATTAAGAGGAGATTTGATAGAGGTGTTCAAAATCATGAGGGATCTGGACAGAATAGATGGAGAGAAAGTGTTCCCATTGGCAGAAGGGTCAAGAACCAGAGGACACAGATTTGGCAAGGTGATTGGCAAAAGAACCAAAGGCAACATATGAAAAAAAAATTTACACAGCGAGTGGTTAGGACCTGGAATGCACTGCCTGAAAGGGTGGTGGAGGCAGACTCAATCACGGCTTTCAAAAGGGAGTCGGATAAGTACCTGAAAGAACCAAATTTGCAGGGCTATGGGGAAAGGGTGGGAGAGTAGGACTAGCTGAGGTGCTCTTGCATGGAACCGGCACGGGTTCGATGGGCCGAATGGCCTTCTTCCCTGCTATAATCATTCTATGATACTTGTACATCATTTGTATGTGCAGAGTTATTCAAAAGTCATCAATGTGATCTTAAAGCAACTGTTTAAGACTGAATTTTAGGAGAAGATCTGTACCAACCAGCTGTGAGGTTAACTGTGAGCCACACAGCCAGAATGAAATGATGGACTTGACAGCAAGGCATGCCAAAGACAGTTATTTACTTTTGATTTTGCTTCTTATAGTGCTTTTGCATTTGTAGGCAGGGAGAAAAACACTCTCCAGATGTTGCTCACTACATCTGCGTCTGAAGGCAGGGTGTAATATTAAAGCTCATTTCTATTACAGACTTACTGCTAACTACTGTGATAGGCATATTGATAAATGCAAACTGTGCATCAGCAACAACTTTCAGTTCAATATTAAACTATTCCATTAGTCCCCAGAAAGGAAGCAGATGATGAGCTGCATAGTTTTTCTATCACATTAACGATGGGTTAATGAATCGCTACTTTACTGCTTTTATACTTTTCAGATGTACTGCTTTCACAAAAGCAGACATTCAACGGCATTACCATTGCCGAATTCCCTACCATCAACATCCTGGGGGTCACAATTGACCAGAATCGGAACTGGACCAGCCACATAAATACTGTGGCAACAACAGCAGGCCAGAGGCTGGGTATTCTGTGGCGAGTGTCTCACCTCCTGATTCCCCAAAGCCTTTCCACCATTGACAAGGCACAAGTAAGGAGTGTGATGAAATACTCTCCACTTGCCTGGATGAGTGCAGCTCCAACAACACTCAAGAAGCTTGACACCATCCAGGACAAAGCAGCCCGCTTGATTGGCACCCCATCCACAACCTTAAGCATTCACTCCCTCCACCACCGGCATACCGTGGCTGCAGTGTGTACCATCTACAAGATGCACTGCAGCAACTCACAAAGGCTTCTTTGGCAGCACTTCCCAAACCTGCGACCTCTTCCACCTAGAAGGACAAGGGCAGCAAGCCCATGGGAACACCACCACCTCCAAGTTCACCTCCAAGTCACACACCATCCTGACTTAGAAGTATATCGCTGATCCTTCATCGTTGCTGGGTCAAAATCCTGGGACTCCCTCACTAACAGCACTGTGGGAGTACCTTCACCACACGGACTGCAGCAGTTCAAAAAGGCGGCTCACCACCATCTTCTCAAGGGCAATTAGGGATGGGCAATAAATGCTGGCCTTGCCAGCGACGCCCACATCCCATGAATGAATTAAAAAGAAAACTAGTTTGCTTAGCCCAAAATCATCATTAATAGAGTCTTCCTCTTGGTAATGATTTCTCCATAATAATCGTCAACTATCTGTCACTATTCATTGTGCTTGTATGTCTGAACCATCTTAGCTGTCTTTCAGTAGTTTTGTGCACTGCCATTTATCTCAATCCATATTTTTTGCATTGAGTTTCTAAGCCTGTGGATCAAGTAAGCCATTTCTGCCACTGATGATCTTTCCACAGCATACAAGTCCTTCAAAATCCATGCTGATTTGTCAAAATGAAAAATGTTTTTAACAAAGTTACATAGGTGTTTCACTGTAATGGAAAATTAAATACTGCTGTTGGTCTTAAATTTTCTGGCTGGGACTTCGCGTCTATGCTTGCCAGCCCATAATTTTCCATCCATTAAAGTGAATGGACAGAAAAATCGCAGGCTGGCAAGCACAAAAGCAGAAAACTCCGGCCATTTTCTGCTACTCAGTGTTAAATCATTTAGTACAGACTATGCTGTGGGCAATTTCAAAGTGTACTTAATGCTGCTATTACACTGAAGTTTGCAGTCCATTACGATCCAGCATTTGAGCAGTGATTCACGTTGGGAGCTGGAGTTATGGTGCTTGAAGTTCTGCATGTGTGTACCCAAATGCTTGGTGCAGAAACATAGAAACATAGAAGATAGGAGCAGGAGTAGGCCATTCGGCCCCTCGAGCCTGCTCTGCCATTCAATGAGATCATGGCTGATCATCCACACTCAGTACCCTGCCCCTGCCTTCTCCCCATATCGCTTTAGCCTTAAGAAATATATCTAACTCCTTCTTGAATATATTTAATGAATTGGCCTCTACGGCCTTCTATGGTAGAGAATCCCACAGGTTCACCACTCTCTGGGTGAAGAAATTCCTCCTCATCTCTGTCCTAAATGGCTTACCCCTTATCCTTAGCTTGTGACCCCTGGTTCTGGACTCCCCCGCCATCGGGAACATCCTTCCTGCATCTAGTCTGTCTAGTAATCAACGCTGTCACATACCCAAGCCCTCGGGCACACACATTTGCCTCTACACTGAACCCCCACTCTCAGGTAAGAGTCTGGGGATTTTCAGCTACCCCGGGCCTTGTCTGAATCCCTGCGTAACGTTCATGCTGTGGCAACCCATTGGGGTCAACTTTCTTGAAGGAGCAAGGAAAGACCGGCCTCCATCAACATTCCTCGGGTAATGTCCATATCTCAGGGAGCTTAACCAGGACGAAAGAAGTGGAAACCCAGCAGGAAAAGGACAAAATTTGCAAGGTAGGTGGGGCAGGAAAACCAGTCAAACAAAATGGATTTTTTTTAGGGCAGGGATCTTGCACTACTCCACTAAAGCGTAACGCCCCTGGCAGTCAGTCAAGCACTGGGACAGACAGGACTGTGGAGGTCTTGAGATAATTTCTAGCTAGCCATGAGGATTTCATGGTGTGGGGAAGAGATGGAAGGTTTTGTTCAAGTGTTCACGTTGAGTTGAAAGCCAGTGAATGTGAGTGTTGCTTACTGGTCTCTGACTACATTGAGATTCCTGTCAATTGATGAGAACTGGTACTCAGTTCTTTTCAATTGTAGAATTAGACTAGTGGTACCAGAGTGCAGTGCAAAGGAAAAATGATACCGGCCAGCAGTAGTATTTTTTGGGGGCTGGGAAATGGAACCCTTCCCATTTCAAGCACCCAGGGGATGCAATTCAACTTCAGTGGGGGCGCAAACTGTGCGGTAGCAAATTGGTCGGCTGTTATACACCCTACCCCATTTTTCTGTCCACTGACTTCAATGGAATGGCTTGTATAATGAACGGCCAATTGTCTACCATTCGTTTTGTGTCCCACCAGAATTGAATTTCACCCCACTCTGTCAGTATCAACCACGTGCAGATCTGGTATAGACAGCCAAATGCAGAGTTCCTTCTACTCTGCCCCAACCTCAGAATAACATACCCTACTTACTCAGAGTGTCAGCTTAACCATTACCCTGATCAGCCATCTCATGCACCCCCCCAAATGCGATTGCCATTTAATGCCAAATTAGGGACAGTTCTGTACTGTAGGCCCATCCACACTAGGAACTGGATTGAGACTGTTCATATAATGCCCATACAATCAGAAGACAGGGGAGACTTTCATCTTATTATTCTGGGCTAGATTTCAACCCAAGTGCCAAACTGAAAGGCCAGTTCTAACCAATTGTGCTACCCAGTTCCCCTCTTTAGCATTTTTGATGTTGATGTGCCAGTACTCTCAATTTAGTACCGAACAAAGTTTTTAGTTAAGAACTGATGGGTACTGTACTATTTTCTTTCACCTCCCCTCTCTCTTCTCTTGTGAAGACAGTCACTTATTCCTGAGGTACCACTTCATTCACAATCAGGTACCTTATCCAAGTGGTCATTTTTCACCTAGCAGTTCAGCTGTAGCAGGGGCGTTGCAGCCAAAGCCAATCCTATCCTCACCTGTGCAGTTCCATCTGCTGTCCTAGATAGCAATCAGGAATAGGAACCCTAGGCCTAAACCATGGCAGTGAGGTTTACTGTCGAGCCCCAACAACAACAACAACTTACATTTATATAGCACCTTTAACGTCGTAAAATGTCCCAAGGTGCTTTGCAGGAGTGTTATCAAACAAAATTTGACACCAAGCCACATAAGGAGATAATTAGGACAGATTACCAAAAGCTTGGTCAAAAAGGTAGGTTTTAAGGAGCATAGTGGGGGAGAAAGGGCAAAGGATGGCCAAGCATAGAGTTGCTCCCTAGGGAGCTGCCAGTCCAGGAGCCATCTGTCCTGTTGGCTGATATCACCTAACTTAGCACAGACTTTCTTGATTTGTACTGCTCAACTACTAACTGGATAAATTCTAAGTAGTCAGGGGAAGCTGCACTTTAAAAAAAAATCAACTGATCGTGTGAGCAGAATTTTGATGGGATACCGTTCAGCATGAAATAGTCTTATACATTAACATATTTGCATGCCAATATTACACAGTATGATTTCATCCTAATTGTCTTTAACAACTTCATCTAAACATTAACCCCCTGAACCCTGGATCTCCTATATTAGTTGGTGTTACACACTTTACATTTCCTTGCCTTCAATATTTGCTTGACAGATGGTTTTATCATCTGTCAAAGGCAAAGGTCCACAGGGGAAGACTTTAGGGATGCTTCACAGCACCACTGGATACTGGATTGGAGATTGATGCATGATGCTATGGTGGGCAACAAGTACCTAGACCACTTTAGCGATGTTCCTGCTACGAATGCATTTTGCAGCCAGTAAAAGACTGTTTCAATTTGCATTTACAGTGTTAGAGGTTGCAGCCCCTATTTCATAATTTGAAGAAGTTTCTCCTTAATTTATGGCTGCACTTCTCAACAACATTGGTTTTCCTTGGTCATATGTAGAACAGGTCAGAGGACCTCTTATTGGTTTGCTCCAAAGTTTGGCTAAACCAACTAGTGGTAGGTCCATGATGTGAATGACCACTGGGAAAGGTCTTGCTTACTGCTTGTCCATATTTTATACGTGCCTGGGTGACCATAAAGTATGAACATGCAGTGGCCACCAGTTCACTTGAAGCTTTTCGTCACCAGTGGGAGTCAAAGGATTGACTGCATTATTGATTCAATTTTGATGATTGTATTTTGAAGTACCCAATATTGATTTTAGTTGGACAACTTCACATTTCCTTTTATTAATATGGCCTTCCTTTTATGGGAACCCATGTAGGTGTCTGGTGATATTGGGCTCAGTCTCCAAAAAAACAGGATACTTACTACATAGGATTAATAGGATATATGGCACAGAAATAGGCCATTCAGCCCAACCAGTCCATGCCGGCGTTTATGCTTCACACGGTCTTTCCTCATCTAAATCTATCAGCATAACCCTCTATTCCCTTTTCCCTCATATGTTTGTCCAGCCACCCCTTAAATGCACCCATACTATTTGCTTCAACCACTCCCTGTGGTAGCGAGTTCCACATTCTCACCACTCTTTGGGTAAAGAAATTTCTACGAAATTCCCTATTGGATTTCTTGGTGACTATATTATATTGATGGCCTCTAGTTATGCTCTTCCCCACAAGTGGAAACGTTCTCTCTGTATCCACTCTATCAAAATACTGGGGGGAGGGAACTCTCGGAGGCCTACAGACAAGTAGCTTTGGGCTGCAAGGGCTGCTAACGAGATTACTCACCAGCCGCAAGCACTTCCATGTTTTCACTTGAAAGACCGGGTTAGTTACATCTTTGATACAAACATGTCCATCTCCCAAATTTTGTTGTTGGTTGCAAAACTGGGCTTTAAATCTAGTTTTCTGTCAACAAAAACTGTTTAAAAAAATATTTGTGCTGATCTCCAAAATTGACAGGGGGAGCAGAGATGCAGAAGAGATCCAAGTAAAACAATTTGAAGTTAAAAGTAATACCAAAAAAATCTCAAGAGTAGGTAGGAAGCAGTTAACATAAATAACAGGACAGAGAGAACAAGTGAGGGAATAAGCTAGAAAAAAGGGAACAAAAGATAACTTTTATTTTTATGTGAATTGTTTTGTATTTCAAATTTATAGTCAATATTACAGTGACAAAGGTATTTCTGTTGTTTCAATAGCTGTATTACTGTGATATTAATGTTTGTTTCAAGATCACAAGTGTGAACTGAAACAAAGAAAACTAGTCAGACCCTAGAGAGAGGAGTTTCCCTGAACATGCTACTGCCTAGGGGTTAGAGAGGATGGCAAAATCTTTTGGTTAATTTCTGTTGCTAATGTTAATTGATTAGAAGAGTTTAGAAGAGTTAAGAATATTTTGGAGCATTTTAGCGCAGTGTGTTGGGGATGCAGCACAGTGGCTCGGTAAACCTTGCTGATCATACTATTGAGCTTTCTCAGATCCCTTTAAATAAATTCACCATGATTATTCAATTTGCTATCCTGTACAATTTTGTGTTTTCTGGAAAATTAGAAATTCTGTTTATGTAGAATGCTAAAAATAGTATGAGAACTAATCACTCGAACACCAGTAATCACTTTAACAGCTCAAATAATGCACATTATTAATTGGCCTCTATTTCCTATTGCCTATTCATATTTTACCTTAATTTCTTCAGTCTTCATTCTCCCTGCTGGCCACTTACAAACTTTGAGTTGTAATTCACAGGATGCTATTTTCATACTGATCATATTAATAGATTATCGTACTACAGAAAGAGGGTGGGGGAGAAGTTTACATTTTTGCACTTCATTAAATAACAGTGTTTCACTACATGGACAATGTTGATCTTGTTGGTGTCAGTTTTATAGGTGAAACCATCAATAAATGATGTAGGCACACTGGCTGTCCTTTAACTTTTCATTAACCTCATTATGGCCTGGGTAATCAATACTATGGTCTGTGTGCAGGATTGTGTCTGCAAGTTCAGTGCATAGCCAGCTTTGAAAAACCGATGTCAGAAAGAAGCGCATCTCACTTAAACACATTCACTCTGTCACACACATGCAGGCATGCACTCACTTACATACATTAATGCACACTTGCTTTCTCATACACAGACACACCATACTCATTTACTTTCTTCTCCATTCCAAAACAATCCTTAAATACACATCTTGCTTTATCCAAGGCAAGATGCACTCTCAAGCTCCCACTGTTTGGAAAAATTATGTACAACAAAAAACCTTCATTGTTGGTTGAATAAAATACTGAATCTTTTCTATGTTGGGTGATGCTGCGTGGCGGCGTTGTTGGGAGCTGATAAGCCCCAGCTGCTGAGAAAAGAACACAGGTGCCAGTAGAAAGGAAAGCCTGAGATAAATTTTAAAAGCAAATTGTAAAAATACTTACCTGATGCTTTCCAGATCTACCTTTTCTTTTAAGGGTTCATTCACATTGTAACTGTAGTGTTAGTGTGAAGCAGTTTCATTTCACACTGACACTGCAGTTATAGTAGTGTAAAAACAGCCTGAATCTAGTGTTCACAGAATCACAGAATCACAGAAACCCCACAGTGCAGATAGAGGCCATTTCGGCCCATCGAGCCTGCACTGACACATATCCCACCCGATCCCCGTAACCCCTACACCAACACATGTCCCACCCTATCCCTGTAACCCCACGTATTTAATCCCCCTAACACTAAGGGTCAATTTATCATAGCCAATCAACCTAACCCGCACATCTTTGGACTGTGGGAGGAAACCGGAGCACCCGGAGAAAACCCACGCAAACGCGGGGAGAATGTGCAAACTCCACACAGACAGTCGCCCGAGGCCGGATTCGAACCCGGGTCTCTGGCGCTGTGAGGCAACATTGCTAACCACTATGCCACCGTGCTGCCCAACACTGGAATGAAATGGCATGAAACACTCTTGAGGCAGGAGTCACACTCCACTTCACTTCAGCATCAGTTCAGATATTGATACCGGATGCGCAGTCCACAAGTTTAGTATTGGTGCAAAGCAATATTGGCAATACTTGTGAATGCACCACAAGTCTTTTGTGGTGCTACAGAGTAGAGGATTTGGAGTTTGATTTCTTGAACTTTGAAGAGATTTGCTCTGATCGCGAATCATGTAGAGATACTGGCAGACGCACAACAGAAATCAAGACCTATTCAGCACAACATGCTGCTGAAACTACCACTGCACCAAATGTGAAGGAAGAGGCAGTGCAAGTGCAGATCAGTGCTGTTAAAAATGAAAATATTGAGTGACAGAAATAATCATCACTGAATATACAATCCATGTTGCAAAGTGAAATCCAAAATAAAAGGGAAGGTGCCTGTGGACATAAAAATCCTGATCTTCTGATAATGGGAAAAATGGGATTGAGCTGGCCCAGTGCACGGACTCACCTGCAGCTGCAGCACAGCGGCCTGGCCTGATCCAATTTTCAGATGAGTTTCTCTCCCTTTAATCTGAATAAGCTTCAGCAAGAAAGTAAAGCTTGGCCTGTAGCACAGGGATCAACAAGGTAGCAGCTCTTAAAGGGCTGCAGTTAGCCATCAAAGGAGAAGGGTACAGAAAAATGTGGTCAATAATTACAATGGCACAGCAGAGAAATGTGAACAACACTTCTTTTGGAGTCATCAAGCATGACATGAACCGAAGTTGGGAACTGTGACATGGTTTGGGAGACACCATTTGAAGCATTGTACACAACCATGACCTCCTTGAATATACTCTTTCATAGTACAAAAGCTGCATGGCATACTTCTCTTGCTGGTGGAGGCGGTGTACGTGGAACAGAAAACAGATACTCAGGCTTCCTGCTCAAGTCCTCCTTCTGCTATTCAGGGGTTTCTCAGTGGAGTCAGCAGTCATGGCTGCAGAGGCCCTGGTGTCCTGCAAGCCATTCCTCCTCCCCCCACCCCTCCCCTCCTCAAACCACACTGTTTGGTTTCCTTTAAAAAAAGGAACTCTTCTTCCTCATTTAGAATTCAGCAAATGCAAGAACCTGGCAAGGAATGTTGCTGCTCAGCACTTTGCACAGCACCATTTAAATGCCTGCAGCAACCAAAAAACTGAAGGAAAGCACTGGCAGCAAAAACGACAGCGTTCTCGACAAAAGCAACTAATGCATGGGACAAAATGAACAGGAAATGCAAGCCAAAAAAAACTTAGCCAATAAACATGATGCCTTGCTTGAGCAACCAGGCCCCAGGATCCTGATGCACCCACGTAAAACAGGCGTGTCATGCCGTGGGCATATTCTTACCCACAGTTGGGAATTCTGTGAGGGACCATATTTACTTAATGGATCGATTTTAATGAGGTTCATACGTGCTGATAGCGCAGCTTCATTTTTGCAATTAAAAACTACTGGTCAGGAAATCAAATGTGTGCGAATTTGGCGCATGTGGCCACAGCCACAAGCCCAATTTTCTAAAGGAAGTGTTGTCCCTGTTCCAAGGCTCTTTACTGCTAGCAGAACCTCAGAAAATATGCCTTCCTGGGAGATTGGAAATGTTGGTTGGAAAATTCCTAATCATTCTGGTTGTGCTCGTGGCCAGCTTGACTCAATTTGCAGCACTGTGCTTCTCAGTCAGAAGATTCTGTTTTCAGCTCTATCCCAGAATTTGGCACATAATCTAACTGGCATTCCAGTGCAGACCCACTGCTGCACTATTGGCGATGCCCTCCGTCAGATAAGATGTTACACTGAGGCCTTGCCTGCCTATTCAGTGGCTATAGGCATGCATTATAGATCCTGTGGTGCTACTATTGGAAGAGCATAGAGTTTTTCTGTTGTCTTAACCAACATTCCTCCCATAACCAACACCATAAAGAACCTAGCCCTAGCCTGTATAAGTCACTGCCTTTCAATGTAATTTATTGTATGTAGAGTGTTCTGAGGAAATTGATACAGCTCTGTAAAATGCAAGCCTTTCTATGTTAAGCAGGTTTTGAATTTTTGGATTGATTTTGAGTGTTCCACAGTGCAATATCAAAACAATGTATTCAGCCTTTCTCACAAACTGATCAGCATTAAACCTTTCCTACAAACAATCAGCTTGGCACAACCATTGAAAGATTATGTCTGCAGACAATCCGACGAGCCTCGTCAACACGAAGTTATTAGATGGAAATGTTCGGATATTTACAAAAGCAGTGTTCAAAAACTCTGGCGGAGTAGCTGTCAATACGTGTTCACTCTTTCAGAAGATCCACTGCTAGGCACATGACTGTTGCTAGAACAGACAACTCTCAGACAAGAACATTATAAATGTATGTGTACTGCCAAACTATCCCTTAGCGAAACCAATTCTACAAACACAATCTGCCAGTTTTGGAAAGGAGGCAGCCCCGAGAAAGTCCTAATCGGTCTGCGCTATACCCTTTTTTATTCACTGCGTTGTAATTTACTAGACCTTAGATACCATTTGAATCTTTTGTTAGTGGAATGGCGAGGACTGTCGAGCGCAGAACGTATTACCAGCATCCAGCAAATTACATGGTAATTAAGGAGCTTGTAAGGATCGCACGACATCTGCTCTAAACGTTTAATAGAACTGCGATTTGAAAGATCAGACGGAGAGATTTTAAATACTAGATTATAGGAGCCTCTCGTGGTGGCAGAATCGCCCAACGATTCACAAATGTGCCACTTTTATTTATACACTGCCAAGGTTTTGTATCTCATTTGCGGAAGGGTTTCAAAGGTTAAAAAAAAAACACGCGGGGAACCTCGGACGGTGAAAATAAACGCAGCCATTTTAGGACCTAGAGGTTATTGTCGATTTGTTTTTATTTAAAAAGGAGGGAAGTTTGAACGAATCCGAGCCGCGGTGGAGAGCAGCCAGCTGGGTGCTGGGTGGGGGTCAGGCGGTCAAACTGGAACACGTATCACGTGCTTACAGCGGCTCCCTGGAGGCGTGACCCGGCTACACAGCTTTAGAGCACACACACACACACACACACACAACCAAACAGGAATAGCCAGCACTTGTCTTCGGCCAGATATTGTAGCGAATAAACCTCATGATTGAAGACAACCTTTAGCCGTGCACATTGATTTTAAAAGTTGCAAGGTAAGGAAGACGTGAATATGGCGGTGACATTATAATATATCCATGTGTTTAATCCTCACTTGCCATATGCTCAATTTTTCTGGTCGAAAGATGCTATTCTCACTTTGTGGACCTGGGACGTACGTGAGGAAGTTAGTTCACCTGTAGGATGCAATCGTGTGTGTTCAGATTGCAGTGGATAAAAGTGTCAGTTACTCGCTGTATTTCATTGTAGGAGACTAAGCATACTGCTGATAATTATTGCCAACACAATAGTTATTTTATGATGAATGCATTAACCTGTAGTGTGCAAAGTGTGATCAACCTGTGCCGTAGGTCACTGTTTACATAGAGTACAACACCATGCATACATGCTCCATTTGCTAGCCAGTTTTGCTTTCTTTCTGGCTGTCCGTATACTGTCTACTCAATTGCTAAAGTAAAATGCGTTAGTCTAGCACGCAGGGATGTTTCTTCAACTCCGTTAAAGGATATAAACACTATATCAAAAATAGTTTGTGATTAACTTAACATCCTCGCTGAGTATTTATTTTTGCTTGCTGTATATACTTTTATGACTAAATGTAATAGTGTATCGTATGCTAATTATCATTTAGACACAAACAACATTTTGTTACCTCGTGTGTTCCATCTCGCCGTGGATAGCCGCTTGGTTACATTATTGAGTGCTACACGTTGTTTGGTAAAATGTTTTAGTGCGTTGTATAGATGCAGATTTATGAACTAATCTTACTTAAACTGGATTAGGGCCATACCCATTTCGTGCTGTTTGTAGGTTGATTGTACCTGAGCTGTTTTACGCGGCTAGACTAGACAAGCATATATGCTTAGATAAATGAACTCAAAAATTGTTGATCCACTTACATCCTCTGTTTAAAGCGGCTTTGTGGCGATGGGGCTTATACAGAGGGGTGCTGATTCTACGTAAAGGGCGCACAGCCTCGCACATTCTGGGGCACTACGCTCCCTTGCAATGTTTGAGATAGAAAGCTGAAAGTAATGCCGAATACGGTGCACCAATTGACCGTTTACTGTAGTTATTGCAGCAGACTTGATGGGAACCGCATGTTCCACTGTATTTTAATGAAGCGTGCTCTGTAGATTTATCACAGGTCATAAAAGACAGCTTGCTTCTATAATCAGCAGGAAGCATGTCTGTCTTATGACGGAGGTTGGGTGGCAGCGCTGATTTGTATCTAGTGCTGAGGGGACTCCAGTTTGACCGCGCGACAAACTGAAGCTTAGAGCTCTGGATTTAAAAAAATCGTAACGGACATCTATAGCTCGCACCGTTTCACGCTGGTATACAACCGCGGTGTGTGCGTTAATTAATACATTACTGAATGCAAATGAGTATCTCATTGGTGAAGCTCATAAAGGTCATTTAGGTGTAGCATTTTGTGGTGTAGCATTTGTGGCTGTCACTTGGTCATTTATGGACTGCACGAAGGTCATTGCTTATTTGATTCGTGGTCCGTATATAAAATAATTAGTTCAGTTTCAGTTGCAGTAAACAATCGTGATCTGTGGTTTCTGTGAAACAAAGGCACTTTCTGTCACTCCCACCCCCATTTTTGTAAAAGGGTGACTATTTTGCAACTCAATGAAAATCAAGTATCGATCATGCAGGACGGGTCTCTTGTTTAGATAAACCCCAGAACATTGGAAATTGTACGTGGATGCGACTGTAAAATCTGTGGAACTGAAATTACTTGCCTGCGTCACACAGACAACATCTTAAAATATGTTATTTGTAACAGGATAGATTTTAAGTGTTAAATTGGCAGTGATGCGGATTCTCAAACACATCCTTCATGTCAGCGTAACCATCTATTCGCACTCGGCAGTTTTCCAGAATAAATGAAGAAATGTTGCCTTAGGTGCATGTTGTCCTGTGCAGCATCTGCGTATCAGATGAAGTTCAAGGTTTTAACCGAGAGGTTGGCCATTGAGGCCTCGCTGAGAGTGTCGGTGGGAGATGGTTTAATTGGGAAGCGGTGAATTGCTGCTCTGGGGTTGGTATATATGGGATGGTGTGTGTTGTATGCGGTGATGATCTGTGCGTGTCTGTTATTGAGAGCTGGATGTGTCAGTGTGCCTGGTGCAGGGGTTCTGCACGCACTCCGGACCTTCGTAAAGGCGGGAAAAGCCCACTAAAACGACACGATCAAAAGTCGAAATCTTTTCTGTCCACCAGATTGTTAAACTTTGGCTCTAACCCATTTTGACAGACTTTTGGCTATGTTGTTGGGAAAAGCTCCACAGAGGCGCCCATGCAGTGTTCCTGGATAGGTTTGGGAGGAGAATCCCACTACAGTTCTACGGCCGAATCAAAATGTAACAACTTTATAAGATGGTACAAAAACAGAAAACACTGAAGACACTCAGCGGGTCAGGCAGCATCTATCGAGAAAACACAAGCCACAACGTTTCAGGTATAACCCCTTTCTCATTCTTGCAGCTGAACAGAACAAGATGTGGGGAGAAAACACACAAGACCACGCGCATAGGGAAAGGGCATAGAATGACCTGTGAAGTGCTACGGTGCGGATCGGGAAATGGTTAAAGGGCAGAAGTGATATGCACAGGAGACATCAGATAAATAAAAGACATATAGGAGACACAGAGTGTGAAAAGAGCACAATCGGGTTAGCTAAGTAGAATGGCAAGCATGAAAATCTGGCAAAGTGGAGCAGGCTTATGAATCAACTTAGAACGGAGTGGGCTGGCTGCCAACCAAAGGCATTCTCGAGGCAGCTGCTACTGTGGGGAACAGCGGGTGAAAAGAGGAGACATGGTCTGGACAGAGCTTAAGGGCAGCCTGGACAGGATAAACAAATAGTGGGAAGCACAGTTAATACCAGCAACAGCAGCCTCTCACAGAATTCTTGGATTGCCCTGGAAGCCCTTATTAGCCAGTCATAGAGTCATAGAATTATACAGCACAGAAAGAGGCCCTTCGGCCCATCGTGTCTGCGCCGTCCATCAAGCCCTGTCCAATCTAATCCCATTTTTCAGCATTTGGTCCATAGCCTTGTATGCAATGGCATTTCAAGTGCTCATCCAAATGCTTCTTGAATGTTGAGGGTTCCTGCCTCTACCACCCTTTCAGGCAGTGAGTTCCAGACTCCAACCACCCTCTGGGTGAAAAAGTTCCTCCTCAAATCCCCTCTAAATCTCCTGCCCCTTACCTTGAATCTATGCCCCCTTGTTATTGACCCCCCTACTAAGGGGAAAAGTTCCTCTTTATCTACCCTATCTATGCCCCTCATCATTTTGTACACCCCAATCAGGTCCCCCCTCAGCCTTCTTTGCTCCAAGGAAAACAACCCCAGCCTGTTCAGTCTTTCTTCATAGCTGAGGCGCTCCAGCCCAGGTAACATCCTGGTAAATCTCCTCTGCACCCTCTCCAATGCAATCACATCCTTCCTATAGTGAGGCGACCAGAACTGCACACAGTACTCCAGCTGTGGCCTAACTAGCGTTTTGTACAGCTCCATCATAACCTCATTAAGTATATTACTTAATGTGGGTCTGGCTATGCATCTGCGTCTGGCAGAGATGCCACCTACACTAAGGTTGCCAACTTACCAGGAAAATTCTGGATTCTTCAGGAATGAAAGATTAATCTCCTGGACACTGCTGGAAGCAACTGGGGGGGGGGTCGTTTTTTTCCCTTGAACACTTGTTTTTAGTTATGAAAATATTGGAGATGGAGGGGAGAAAAGGTTGTTCAACTGACGGTCAAGAATCAACCAATCGGGTATGAGGTCTCTTTGCTTTCCAATTGATGTGGGAAGATGGTGGCCCATGAACATGGACGTGTCAGGCAACCAATGGCAGGACTGTAGAGGCGGTTGGAAGTTGGCGGTCAAGTGATGAAACCTACAGGAATACATCCAACCAGACTTGGCAACCTTAACCCATACTAATGATTAATTTTAAAAAAGTAGTCATGATGCACATGTGTGTCGGGTGGAGTAGATGTGCTGCCTGTGATCTGTGTTGGGCCGGTTCCAGTTGTATGGGTTGGTGTGTGTGTGTCCCAGAGATGTACGATTGGGCTTTAGTAGTTGAATGCACCACATAGTGTGGTATTGAACCATACAAAGCAGGAAAATTCCAGGTTCTATCTATGCTGAATTAGTTGATCCCATCAAAGGGCAACAATGGTTTCACTAGTTTGTCCTACAGAAGGGTCATCAGCTAAGATTTTGCCAACTGATTCTTTGCCCCTCAAACAGCTCTTGGACTCACTCGCCTCCACACCTGTCTCCGAACCTGGACATCAGTTCGACGGTGATTCCACCGCACAAGTCAATTTCATCCCACCACGGGATTTCTTACTTCAACTTTGGACTCTCCCTTCTAGTCTCCTCCCTATTCTCCATTTACAACCAGGACATCTGTATCCTAATCTTTGCTATGCTTATGTAACCTGAGTTTCCCTGTCCATTCACATCCATTCCCTGTCCATTTAGACTGCTGCTCCGGTCCCAAACCTATTGCCTCTATCTCCCTTTTCTCTCTTTTTACCTCACTTGGGCTTTTCTCTCCTGTCTCCTCACCTTTCTATTATCCAGTCTGCCTGCTTTCACTTCTCACCTCCCCCCCATTCCCTACTTCAATCCTTCAATATTACTACTCTCCTGCCGCTGTCCCAGGCTTAACACCCTCTTGGATGAGCCCACAGCTTCCTGCTGTGCCTCTCTTGGCATTCTCCAGAGGGCCCATCCAGGCACTCGTCATTGCCTCCATATGAGCAGCAGCTCCAAACTGCCCCATCCTATTCTCTCTCTTGCCGACCTTCCCACCCAACACTCCCGCTGGGGGCTAATCTTGCTAACCTCCTTCCTGTGCCACTCATCCCTCCCACTGCTGACTCCATGGATTCTGCCGATGGATCAACAATCACCGCCCCTCGCCACATCTCCTTCCAGAATGTCCGTTCACTTGTGAACAAAGCCCTTGCCATTCATGACATCGTGGATAATCGCATCAACATCATGGCCTTGATTGAAACCTGGCTCACAGGCGATGACCCCTTAACCCTTACTAAAGCCTCCCTGCCTGGCTATACTTTCCACCACGGTGGCAGTGTGGCCCTTAACACCAATCTCACCTTAGCCTGTCCCCCTACTCCTCTGGCACCTTCTCCTCCTGAGTACCTTCCCTTGTTCCACCCCTCTTGCCTCTCCCTTAAAATCTTCAGTCTCAACTGCCCACCCAAGCCCATGCCGTTTCTCACCAAGATATTCTCACTGCTTTCTTCCCTCTGCACAGTGACGACTTATTCTCGGTGATTTTAACCTCCATCTCAGCTCGCCTATCCCTCTTGCCTCTGAGTTCACTGCCCTCCTGTCGATCCTTAATCTCTCCCTCCAAATATAGTCTCCTGCCAATATTCACGGCCACCCCCTCAACCTTACCAATTGATGTGTCCTCTCTATTCCCATCATCTCAATCAGAGACAAGGCCATCTCTGATCACTTCCTTGTATCCCCCACCACTCACATCCCCCTTCCCACTTCCTTTTCCGTCTGTCCCTGGAAAAAACTCCCTCGTCCCCCCATCCCCCCCAAATCACTTACAATGACACTTTCAAACTCTCCGCTGTCTAGCCTTTGGCCCTCCATTCACCATGATACTTCTGCAGCTGTCAATCTGTTCAATCATACCCTCACCTCCACCTTTGATGCCCTTGTCCCCAGTAAATCCCTTACGCTCCCCACCCTGGCTGTTCCCCTTGGTATGGCCTTCACCTTCACTCGTTTAAATCCAAGGGTTGCAGATTTGAACGTTTATGGCACACAATTAGCCATTCATCGTCAGATTTGGCTGGACCACATAACTACTGTCAGACCCTGTTTTCCTCTTCCAAAACTGCTCAGTACCCCAGGATGGTCCCGGAATGCAAAGGTAACCCCGGCTTCTCTTCACTACAACCATCTACATGTGTCAGCCATGGCTCAGTGGGTAGCACTCTCACCTGAGTTGGAAGGTTGTGGGTTCAAGTCCCACTCCAGGGACTTGAGCACAAAAATTTAGGCTGACACTCCAGTGCAGTACTGAGGGAATGCTGTACTGTCGCAGGTGCTGTTTTTTGGATGAGACGTTAAACCGAGGCCCCGTCTGCTCTCAGGTAGACGTAAAAGATCCTATGGCACTATTTCGAAGAAGAGCAGGGGAGTTATTCCCCGGTGTCCTAGCTAATATTTATCCCTCAATCAACATTACTAAAGAACAGACTATCTAGTCATTATCACATTGCTATTTGTGAGAGCTTGCTATGTGCAAATTGGCTGCTGCACTTCCTGTATTACAACAGTGGCAACAATTCAAAAAGTATCTAATTGGCTGTAATGCGCTTTGGGACGTCCGGTGGTCGTGGAAGCCGTTATATAAATACAAGTCGTTCAAGTCATTTGTTCCTTAAACGACACTCCCTTTCCCCCTCAAACCTTGCCTTTGACAAGTCTGAAGAGCTCATAGACTTCTTTGTCACTAAGATTGAGCCCATCCGTTCAGCTGCCTCAGCCGCATCCTTCCCTTGCCCTAGCATCTTTCTGTAGTTTCTCTCCTGTTAGTCCCTCTCTGAGCTCATCTTGTCCATGCAGCCCATCTCCTGCTCTCTTGACTCTATTTCCACTAGACCACTAACCACCCAACTTCCCTTCCTGGCCCCCATGCTAGCTGATATTATAATCAATTGCTTCTCCTCAGGTACTGTTGCTCTCTCTTTCAAATCTCCCATCATCAACCTCCTCCTCAAAAAAAAACCCACCCTACCACCAGCATTCCCGCTAAGCTGTGCGGCCGCGCAGCAGTCTAGAAGTCCCGCGCAGGCTGCTCACCGGCTTTTACGTGGAAGAAACTGCGCATGCAAGAAAATTTGAATGGGCCGCACAGCCAAGGACCGCGCACGAAAAAGAATTAGAGGGAATATTGCCTACCACCCCATTTCCAAACTCCCTTTCCTCTACAGTCCTTGAACATGTTGATGCCTCCCAAATCTGTGCCCATCCTTCCCACAACTTTGGCCTGGAGTCTGCGGTTGTAATGATGGTGAAACTGCCAGTGCTCGCCGTCATTGCTGTGTAAAACTGACAGCAACTTCTGGCGTCCGCACATTCGTAGTTAAACGTGGAAATCCAGAAGTTGCTGTCTGTGATGCCCTGTTGCTCCACAGGGTGCGCTGTTGCAGTCTTCGCAGGTGCAGCCAATACAGAATCGGTGATTTGATGTGAACTTCACCTTTTTATGCTCTATTCTTGCTGTAAAATCCTTTGAAAATGTTCAGACTTGTTGAATGAGGTGTAACTGAGTTTTTAATGGTGTCCTAATCATAATGCTGAACAACCTCTCTGGCCCTGAAAAACTAATTTTATAAATGTGGTGCCAATTCCATGATGAAAATTCCATGATTTTTAAAATAATGTTTTTTTTTTTTAGTTTGTTTTGAGATTTCAGCTTCTACCTTAATTTCATGTGTATGTCCCGATCTTTATTTCGCTTTCTGTAAAATGATTAAAAAGTTAATTATAATCTGTGCTTTTTACTTCCTGGTTTGTTGTCCAAGAATTCTTCAATCTGATTGACTGCTCAGCCTGCTTGATGACATCACTATTGCTGGACACCACGGATCCCCTGTAGATGGCACCAAATTGAAACTGATGTCAGAATTGGGGAAATCAATGCTCTAGAGCCTGCTAAATCATTGTGGGCAGCTTCCTTCGAGGTCAGCAGCGATGCTGTCCCTTCGCCGCTGACTGCAAAATCTGAGCTATTATGTTTGAACCTCTCCAATCAGGTTTCCGCCCCTTCCACAGCACTGAAATGGTCCTAATCAAAGTCACGTGACATGTTATGTGACCATGGTGCACTATCCCTTCTCATCCTTCTTTACCTGTCTGTAGCCTTTGACATTGTTGACCACACCATCCTCCTCCAACTTGTCTCTTCTGTTGTTCAGCTGAGTAGGACTGCCCTTGCTTGGTTCCACTCTTGCCTATCCAGTCATAGCCAAGGAATTGCCTGCAATGGCTTCTCTTCCCAACCCTGCACCATTACCTCTGGAGTCCCTCTTGGCCCCCTCCTACTTTTCATTTACATGCTGCCCCTTGGTGACAGCATCCAAAATCAGGTTCCACATGTACGCTGACCAATGTTCCCTCTTTTTTTGGGTGCGTGGCCCGTACATTGAAAAAGCCTGTCCCAGGCTGCGCGGGACCGGCAGAGACATGCACCTTATAGGCAACATTGACTCTGACAGCACCCAGCTTTACCTCACCACCAGAACCTCTCCACTGATGCTGTGTTGTCATTTGGAAGATCAAAGCCATTGTCTTTGGGCCCCCACCTCAAACTCCATTACCTAGTCACCAATTTCTTCCTTCTTCCTGTCCACTGTCTCAGGCTGAACCAAACCGTTTGCAACCTTGATGTCCGACTCCATATCCACTCCGTCATCAAGACCGCCTATTTCTACTTCTGTTTTATCACCGGTCTCTGTCCCTACTTCAGCCATGCTTAAGTTACCTCCAGACTCGAGTATTCCAATGCTCTCTGGACTAACTTCCCATCTTCCACCCTCCATAAAATTAACCTCAATCAAAACTCTTCTACCCGTATCCTAACTCTCAAATTCCCATTCACCCATCACCCCTGCGCTCGCTGACTTATATTGTCTCTGGTCCACCAACCCCTCGATTTTAAAATTCTCATTATTGTTTTCAAATCCCTCCATGGCCTCACCCATCCCTATCTCTGTAACCTTCTCCAACCCTACAACCCTCTGAGAACTCTCTCTTCCCCCACCTCTGGCTTCTTGTGCATCCCCACTTCCTTCCCCCTCACCATTGGTGGCCGTGCCTTCAGCTGTTATTGGAGGCTGTGCCATCAGCCATCTAGACCCTAAGCTCTGGAATTTTCTCCCAAAACCTCTCTGCCTCTCCACCTCTCTCCTTTTAAGACACTCTTTAAAACCTACCTCTTTGACCAAACCTTTGGTCACCTGTGGAAGTTGAATGAGAACAGGATTGAGTGGGTCTGTGATGTGTTCTTGGGTTCAAAACCTACTGGCACTCGCTGTCCAGGCATGTCAGCCATGGCTCAGTTGGTAGCACCTCTCTCCTCTGAGTCAGAAGGTTATGGGTTCAAACCCCAATCTAGGCTGACACTCCAGTGCAGTACTGAGGGAGTGCTGCACTGTCGGAGGTGCCGTCTTTCGGATGAGATGTTAAACCAAGTCCCATCTGCTTTCAGGTGGACATAAAAGATCCCATGGCACTATTTTGAAGAAGAGCAGGGGAGTTATCCCTGGTGTCCTAGCCAATATTTATCCCTCCACCAACATCACTAAAAAAACAGATTATCTGGTCATTATCACAATGCTATTTGTGGGAGCTTGCTGAGCGCAAATTGACTGATGAGGTCGTGGAAGGCCCCATATAAATGCAAGTCTTTCTTTACCTGTCCTAATGTCTCATTTATTTGGCTTGGTGTCAATTTTTGTCTGATAAGGCTCCTGTGAAACATCTTGGGTGGTTTTACTACGTTAAAGGCTCTATATAAATGGAAGTTGTTGTTGCTGGTTATAGCTCTACTTGTGGAAGTTGAATTCAAACAGGATTGAGTTGGGTTGTGATGTGTTCCCGGGTTCAAATCCTACTGGCACTCACTGTCCAGGTTGATACTTTATGTGAGTGCTTGGGGCTGCAGAAACCTGTGTAAAGGGAGCCCAGCGTTAGTCATAAACTAGGGGACGTCGAGACACAAAATGAATTGAGGGAGTTGGCGAGGTGGTGGCGAGAGCGGGGACGGGGTCGCTATGTGTAATGTGTAGGAGTCAGTGAGCGAGCTGACGCGTGAAGGTAAGCCATTGTTGGTGTGTGTAAGGTAGGCGGTGAAGGAGCGTGTGGGGGCTGTGTGTGGAGTCTGAGTGTGTTCTCAGGAATCGGTTTCCTGTGCTTGTGTGAAATGTAAATTTTGTCTTTCCTTTGTGATATCTACTCGGGGCATCCACCGATTGTCTTTTAAACATTTCAAATTTAAACTCTAAACTTGCAAGCCATGCACAACCTGGATTGTTTGGTGTCTGTCCCTACAGCGGGGATCAACTGATGCAAGTAAGAGTTTTATGAGCTAAAGGAAACATTTTTGAGGAAATCTCTTTTATTCCCGTATGTCACGCGATCAGCGCCTGCCGGCTGGAAAGATCTTTAACTCTTTGCTGCAACTAAGTGGTTCGACGTGTATTAAATACAACCCCGATAATAGTCCCCGGAATTCAAGGGGCACAACTGGAATCTGGTCCCCTGTCTTTGTACAATTTGAATGGGTATCGGGACCCTAAGAAAACCAAAACGGTGAAGTCTTGGTAGGCGAAATCATGCGCCAGATATAAAATATGAAAAGCGGTTTTGATGGATGTGGCAATACTCCTAATAAATTGTTCGGCGTTTTCATTATTTTTAAGAGGTTGAAAATCTAGTGATTGATGGAAACAGGAAAGGTGATTCTATTAAGTTATGTTCGTGACTTTTAGGTTATCAAATAATTTAAAATACGGTAACTGTGTCCCGCGAAATCCAGTATCGCCTTGTTGGAATTTAATTTGATGGGTTCAAACGTGTGCACACCGATGCCAAGTGTGATGAAAATATTAGTTATTAATGGCTGGAAGCTGGGTGAAGTCCTCGATCACCAAGCCCAGAGGGTGCTTGGATTCCTGGATACCTTCCAAATTGCCTCGCCATACTCGGGAATAATAAATAGGCACTTCCATATTACCTTATAATCCCAGATCATTAAACTGACTCACTCGGAAGCTCTCTTCAGTTCAAGCGATTGCCCGCAACTGAATGTTTTCCATTTAAACCGGGTGGGGTGGGTGGAGTAAATTGCTACCACCCACCACATATTCTATATATAAACCATGTAGCATCTGAATATTTCTGTTTCTTAAAAGATCTGTGTCCTCTCAATATCGGTCTTCGCTTTGGAAAAATGGTAACATTCTCACGAATCGTCCCTATAATCGGTTGAAGTTAAATTATTGAACTAAAACGTTTTGAGAGTCGAGCTCTGTGTATTTCAGCAACCTGTGTTTTATTAAATTAAGGAAAGGTAAAATTTTGGTTCATTTGTATAAGGAAAAAAAAGGGCACGCTCCACAATTCGAATAAGCGCGGCGAGGTGTTGGAGTTGGTGATTACCAGGAGTGTGATAACACCAGGGGATTGTGACAGTCGTTACCGAGTCCAGATCTTGTTCGAATCGCGGAAGCGGAAGTCTGAGCGCCCTTAGACCCTTTGTGAAGGGAAAGCAACCACGTTGGCTGTATTGTCAGGACAAAACCGTTTTGTTTTAATTGCGTGTTGCTGTCACTTGCGGGAAAGCCTACTCCCAATATATCCAGTCCAGGCAGTGCCTCGGGTGACAGCTGTACAGTATTGTGCCTCCGCTAGATTGCACCGAGAGGGGCAATACTTTTAACAGCAACGGGAGGGAGCAGCCCTGATCACACTGGCCGTGCGTGTGGAGGGGGCTGGGGGCTGTGGGGCTGGCAGAGTTCCGCGCAGGCCGAGTCAGTCACATGCAGGGGGCACTGCTGGTGAGATCTGAGCAAGATTCTGTGACCATTGACTATGAATAGACGGAAAACCCAGCCCTCAACAAAAGAGAACTGCGTGATCGATGGCCATTTCTTCTTTATCACAAAACGAAATGATGACGACACAGTGGACTGCCTGTGTTATTTTTAAACTTTTATCTGGGTTATGTACTGACTGCAGTTTCAGTGCAGGCGATGTCCCACCTCATCACGCTCACTGTATGTGGTGTTTCCTTTTCTAAGCAATGTCTCAACCAACACCACACCGCTCAGAGATATCAGTCCAGCAGACGGCACTGCACATTTTGAGTGGACGTAGAGCGAAAGACCATGCCACATGGACACCAAACATGCTGTATAATTGGGGTCTAAGTTTTTCTAGAGCCTGTTGGTGTAATATTTGTTTTAATAAAGGATAATCATACAATGTCTTCAGAAGACTTTATTACCTTCCTATTTAATTTATCACTCAAAATTGCAGCCCCCAGAAGAAAATAGTGCCAACAATTTTAAGCCAACCTTATTTCAGAATCCAGTCTGTGATCCTAATTAAAAATAGTTGAGAGTTAGAACAGCAACTTCATAACCTACTGTGGTGAATAGAACCCCACACTGACGTGGAGCTGACTTGTGCCATGCAGTAGTTGATTTAAACACGCAAATTTACACACGGTAAATTCCTGGTCTTGGCAGAATGTCCGGTAGATGCCCAGCAGAGGCTACTGATATTCCTCGAAGAATGGACAAATTGGGTGTTGTGCCTGGGCCCCATTCCGTTATCCCATGTGGTGGTTACTTTTTCACTCCGTTTTCCCCCCTTTTTCATTACTTTGCTGCTGCAGAGGTGACTTGCACTCTGATACAGCCTCACAAGCATTTGCATCTGTCTGGGACCTTGTACAAGCAGCCACTCTTCATTCATGAGGCTTGGATAATGAGTGTAAGAGCCTCTCTTTCCTTTAAGATGCTCCTTAAAACCTACCTCTTTCACCTGGCCTAACATCTCTTCATGTGGCTCGCTCTCAAATTGTGTTTGATAACACTCCTGTCAAGTGCCTTGGGACGTCTTACTACATTAAAGATGCTATTTTTTAAAAGTTTGTTTTTATGGGATGTGGGCATCACTGGCAAGGCCAGCATTTATTGCCCATCCCTAATGCCCCTTGAGAAGGTGGTGGTGAGCCACCTTCTTGAACCGCTGCAGTCCGTGTGGCGAAGGTACTCCCACAATGCTGTTAGGTAGGGAGTTCCAGCATTTTGACCCAGCGACAATGAAGGAGCGGCGATATACTTCTAAGTCAGGATGATGTGTGACTTGGAGGGGAACTTGGAGGTGGTGGTGTTCCCTTGTGTCTTCTGCCCTTGTCATTCTAGGTGGAAGAGGTCGCGGGTTTGGGAGGTGCTGCCAAAGAAGCCTTGGCGAGTTGCTGCAGTGCATCTTGTAGATGGTACACACTGCAGCCACGGTACGCCGGTGGTGGAGGGACTGAATGTTTAAGGTGGTAGAGGGTGTACCAATCAAGCGGGCTACTTTGTCCTGGATGGTGTCGAGCTTCTTGAGTGTTGTTGGAGCTGCACTCATCCAGGCAAGTGGAGAGTATTCCATCACGCTCCTTACTTGTGCCTTGTAGATGATAGAAAGACTTTGGGGATTCAGGAGGTGAGACACTCACCGCAGAATACCTAGCCTCTGACCTGCTCTTGTTGCCACATTATTTATGTGGCTGGTCCAGTTAAGTTTCTGGTCAATGGTGATCCCCAGAATGTTGTTGGTGGGGGATTCGGCAATGGTAATACCGTTGAATGTCAAGGGGAGGTGGTTAGACTCTCGCTTATTGGAGATAGTCATTGCCTGGCACTTCTGTGGTGCGAATGTTACCTGCCACTTATCAGCCCAAGCCTGAAGGTCGTCCAGGTCTTGTTGCATGTGGGCATGGACTGCTTCATTATCTGAGGAGTTGTGAATGGCACTGAACACTGTGCAGTCATCAGCGAACATCCCCATTTCTGACCTTATGTTGGAGGGAAGGTCATTGACGAAGCAGCAGAAGATGGTTGGGCCTAGGACACTGCCCTGAGGAACTCCTGCAGCGATGTCCTGGGGCTGTGATGATTGATCTTCAATCACCACTACCATCTTCCTTTGCGCTAGGTATGACTCCAGCTAGTGGAGAGTTTTCCCCCCAATTCCCATTGACTTCAGTTTTGCTAAGGCTCCTTGATGCCACACTCGGTCAAATGTTGCCTTGATGCCAAGCGCAGTCACTCTGGAATTCAGCTCCTTTGCCCATGTTTGGACCAAGGCTGTAATGAGGTTGGGAGCCGAGTGGTCCTGGCGGAACCGAAACTGGGCATCAGTGAGCAGGTTATTGGTGAGTAAGTGCCGCTTGATACCACTGTCGATGACTCCTTCCATTACTTTGCGATAGCAAAATACTGCAGATGTTGGAAATCCGAAATAACAACAGAAAATGCTGGAAAAACTCAGCAGGTCAGGCAACATCCGCGGAGAGAAATTTGAGTTGACGTTTCGGGTCGAACCCTTCCATTACTTTGCTGATGATTGAGAGTAGTCTAATGGGGCAGTAATTGGCCGGGTTGGATTTGTCCTGCTTTTTGTGGACAGGACATACCTGGGCAGTTTTCCACATTGTCGGATAGATGCCAGTGTTGTAGCTGTACTGGAACAGCTTGGCTAGGGGCACGGCTAGTTCTGGAGCACAAGTCTTCAGCACGTCAGCCAGGATGTTGTCAGGGCCCATAGCCTTTGCTGTATCCAGTGCGCTCAGCTTTTTCTTGATATCACGTGCAGTGATATAAATGCAAGTTGTTGTTGTTGGCAGTTTTATCAAAGGGCAAATTGCAGGCAAATGTGAACTTGTCCTCACCCGACATCCAGTCAACTGGATTTTCTAAAAGGGATTATTAGATAGCTGTCAAGAGCTAGAACCCGAACAGATTTATCCGTAGTCCCTGTGATGCTGAGGCCCAATGTTGCATTCCCCTGATGCCCTGTCAGCTGCCAGCACAGGCCAGGGACTGAACCCGTGACCTTCCTTCCTTAGTTCTCTGAATGGCTCAGCACTACATCCAGTAGTGTATTTACCTCTTGAGACATTTGATGGGGAACAGCTTATGTAACTCCTTGCAGACTGTTGCAAGTTATTTTCCTCTTTATGTCTGTTCTTTCCGATACTTATTTTCTGCAGGAATGGGTTTTTGGTTTGGGGTAAGTATTTTTGAACTTGATGTGTCCTCAGCAGAATCGATCCCTAAAGAGTCCTAGGAATATATTGCCAGAATGTACTGGACCATGCTATGTGGTGCAAGAACATGGGGTAGAAAATACATTCCACTGCTTCCATTGCAGACACCATAAAGAGACATCGTACTGCAAAGTGTTTGAGGTTGTTAATTTTTTAAACAGTATTGACCTCTTTGAGCATTGACCCCCACAATCTCAAAACCCCTTCCCCATATGAACCCTATTCCTGCAGAAAATAAAGATTGACAATAACCGATGCACAGCCAAAAATGATTCTGTACACTTTGACAATACCAGCCAATGATTTTGGGCACTTACTCCAAAATTAAAGTGGTGCCATTTTCATTGTAATGACTCATGTTCAATTAGTAGCAGTACATCATGGAAGAATAGATTGTGAAAATTTACTGTAGTGCAAACATTAGCCTATATTTTGTTACATTAGTGGGCAACAACTCTGGTAAGTAATTTTTTGTGACGAGGTATTTGTTCTCACTCTGGTACACTCAGACACTGAAAATTGCACTGCCCCAGGACTATTCATGCAAAATTGTAGTACTCGGTTAACAAAAAAATGCTTTGGGACGCACTGAGGTTGAAAGGCGCTATATAAATGGAAGTAAACTTGAGCTCATCCAAAATTCAAGTCACCCATCACCCCTGTGCTCACTGACCTACATTGGCTTCTGGTCCAGCAATGCCTTAATTAAAAAAATCTCATGCTCGTTTTCAAATCCCTCCATGACCTCACCCCTTCCTATCTCTGTAACTGCCTCCAGCCCTACAAGATCTCTGTGTGCTGCTCCAATTCTGGCCTCTTGTGCATCCCTGGTTTTCTTCACTCCACTATTGGTGGCTGTGCCTTCAGCTACCTAGGCCCTAGGCTCTGGAATTCCCTCAGTAAATCTCTCTACCCTCTCCTTTAAAACACTCCTTACAAGCTACCTCTTTGACCAAGCTTTTGGTCACCTGTCCTAATATCCTGTGGTTTGGTACCAAATTTTGTCTGATAACATTCCTGTGAAGCGCCTTGGGACATTTTACTATGTTAAAGGTGCTATATAAATGCAAGTTGTTGTTTTATTTCAAATCACACTACACAGTAAGTGTAGAAATTAACAAATTGTTGCGGGTTGTCATCCCAAACAAAACAACTTACCCTAGCAATAATCTTGGTGCCATTATTCATTTAATAAAAGCTATTGCTTGCCAAAAGACTACTTTTTAATACAAGATAACTTTTGTGCTCACATTGTTTTGCTCCAAAAGAATAGTACACAAATATTGGCTGTTTTGAGGACAGAGTGAATAACTATTTTTCCCAAGGTTACAGAAGAAACGGATTGTTCATCATTACATATTCAAGACGACTTCTGTTATCTGAGGGTAGGTTTAGCACTTATAGTCAAAACATTGTTTTTAGAATTTGTTTTCTGATGCCCTTTAGTTACAGTCACCTAACATACTTGAATCACACATTATTGTAATAACTCCGAGGGACAGTCTGCTTCTTAGAATCTCAGTTTTGCGTGGGCAGTTATTTTCTTTAAGAAGGACATGAACCACTGTTTTCCTACAAGTTGTTGTGGATGATATTAATAGGCTTTTTAGTTCTTCTACCGTTGTTCCCATGTGTTCTATTGTATTTACATTTGGTTATCATAACATTCATTTGAAGGCAAGCCAATCCTATCAATGTTTTCTGTAACTAAATCTCTGCAGTGTAAAACTTTTTAACATTCTCCTTTTCTGTTCTCCACCTCTTTTCCCTCATTATTTTTAATTAATCCATTTCCTCCGTTTCTCCTCCTTGCGTTGCTGCTCCATTCTTACTATTTGTTCCTAATTTATTTCCCCGATGATTAATTTTATTTATCGTTTCTTCATTTTACTTTATTGCTTCTGTAACACTGTTTTTGTTAGTTTCTTTCTATTTTACTCTTCTGCAGAATTCCCTGCATCTGTTCCCATAATTTGCTGTGTACTCTATCTCCCAGCTCTACTGCCTCCTACACACATACTGTGATTATTCCACTTCTTTGACATTTCATGGCTCTATCACTGTCATTTCTAAGCTTGGTCCTCCTCTTTGCACCTCTGTTTTCCTCTATCTTGTAAGTCTATTGTCACACTCGGAAGCTTTGCCCCACCATTGGCGGCTGTGCCTTTAGCTGCTTAGGGCCTTAACTCTGGAATTCCCTTGCTAAACCGTTCTACCTCTCTATCTCTCTCTCTCCTCCTTTAAGATGCTCCTTACAACTTACCTCTTTGGCCAAGCTTTTGGACACCTGTCCTAATATCTCTCTATGTGGCTTGGTGCCAAATTTTGTCTGATAACATTCCTGTGAAGCGCCTTGGGATGTTTTACTATGTTAAAGGCACTATATAAATGCAGGTTGTTGTGTTGAATTAGCTGATGTCAGCCATGGGCAGCAGTGGGGGAGGGGTTACAATTGGTCTGTGTCCCAGTGGATTAGCAAAGGGAAAATGAATCAGGGTTTGCACTCTTAGTGTCCAATAACCCTTGCTAGAAGAAAGTATGTATGCCTGGGTGGTAGCTCAGCTGTGATTCCATCTAGTGGTCACATAAATTTCCAACACTCCCAGTCTAGACTGACATGTCAAGAATGGCCATTTGAGTGTGATATTAAAGAGCATCTGGTGCCCATGGAATTGTATGCTAATGAGGACAATGCCTTCAGAGAGGGGAGGGGACTGGAGTAAATTGGCAGAAATGAGAATTTATTCATATGTAGTCCTTTGGCTAATAGTTTTATTGTTATGATAGCAAATTTTTATTGTTATACTCGATCAATATTTGTACATTGTGGATAATGGATGGTATAGGTCATAAGGCACTAGTCTTAGAGTTATAGTCATAATGGCACATAAGGAGGCCATTCGGCCCATCGAGTCCGTGCCAGCTCTCTGTAGAACAATCCAGTCAGTCCCATTCCCCCGCTTTAGCCCAGTAGTCCTGCAAGTTTATTTCCCTCAAGTGCCTATCCAGTCTCCCCTTGAAAACATTGAGTGTCTCCGCTTCCACCACTCCCGTCGGCAGTGAGTTCCAGGTCCTCACTACTCGCTGCGTAAAAAAGTTTTTCCTCACATCCCCTCCTGTATCTCTTGCCCAAAACCTTAAATCTGTGTCCCCTAGTACTTGTACCATCAACTAGTGGGAACAGCCTTTCCCCGTCTAGCCTATCCAAACCCGTCATAATCTTGTACACCTCTATCAAATCACCCCTCAACCTCCTTTGCTCTAATGAAAACAAATCCAGCTTCTCCAACCTGTCCTTGTAGCTAAGATCCCCCATCCCCAGAACCATTCTGGTAAATCTCCTCTGCACCCTCTCAAGGGCCTTCACATCCTTCCTAAAGTGTGGTGACCAAAAGTGGATGCAATACTCCAGCTGTGGCCTAACCAGCGCTTTATAAAGATTCAGCATAACTTCTCTACTTTTGCACTCAATACCTCTATTTATGAAGCCCAAGATCCCATCTTTGTTAAACACTCTCGCAATATGTCCTGCCACCTTCAGGGACCTATGTACATTAACTCCCAGGTCCCTCTGTCCCTGCACACTCTTTAAAACTGTGCCATTAAGTGTATATTGCCTCTCCCTGTTCCTTCTGCCAAAATGCATTACCTCACGCTTCTCTGTATTAAATTTTGTCTGCCCATTCTGCTAGCCTTTCTATGTCCTGTTGCAGTCGATTGATATCATGATCACTGTTTGCCACACCCCCATGTTTGGTGTCATCGGCAAATTTAGAAATTCTACTCTGTATTCCAATATCCAGGTCATTTATATATATATGTATCAAAAAAAGCAGTGGCCCCAGCACTGACCCTTGGGGAACACCACTGTCTACCATCCTCCAGTCTGAAACAGCCATTTACCACAACTCACTGTTTTCTGTCCTTATCCAAGCTGCCACTGACCCACCTATTCCATGAGCCTCAATTTTGTTAACCAGCCTTCTATCTGGTATTTTGTCAAACGCTTTCCGAAAATCCATGTAGACAACATCCATTGCATTTCCTTCATCAATCCTCTCAGTTACTTCATCAAAAAATGTAATTGGATTAGTCAAACACGATCTTCCTTTTACAAACCCGTGTTGGCTCTCCTTAATTAGCTTAAACCTCTCCAAATGCCCGTTAATTTTTTCCTTGATTATTGTTTCTAAAACTTTACCCACCACTGATGTTAAACTGACCGGCCTTTAGTTACTAGGATTGTCCTTACACCCTTTCTTGAACAATGGTATCACATTTGCCACTTTCCAATCCTCGGGCACCTCCCCTGCATCTAGGGAAGATTGGAAAATTATGGCAAGCTCTTCCACTATCTCCTCCCCCAATTCCATTAGCAACCTGCAAGCCATCTGGACCAGGTGACTTGTCCACTCTAAGCACACCCAGCTTTTCTAGTACATCCTGTCTATCAATTTTCATCCCTTCCATTGCCTCCATCTTTTCCACTTCTACCGATATTTTGTCAGCATCCACCTCCTTAGTAAACACCGATACAAAGTATTCATTGAGTATTCTAGCCATGCCCTGCGTCTCCTAAGCATATATCACCTTCTTTGTCTCTAATAGGCCCCACTCCGCCTCTTCCTACCCGCTTACAGTTTACAGTAGAAGATTTTTGGGTTCCCTTTTGTGTTAACCACCATTCCACACTCATATTCTCTCTTTGCCAATCTTATTTTCATCTTCACATCCTCTCTCAACTCTTCTCCACTATATTTCCCCTCTATCTATGAAGATTGTAGTTCTATCCAGGGTTTGGTGAAATTTGGTTATATGCTCAGAAGTAATACTGTAAATTGTACACCCAAGATTTGGTTCACACAATATTTGCAAACATTTTATTTGTTGCAGCTTTACACATTTCTTGGCATGGTTCCTGCTTGTGGTATGTGTTATGTTGGTGGCTATTTTAAAAAATTCGTTTGCTGCTAGATCAATGTAGCTGTATTTCAGCCTGAACGCAACTCAAATTACATTGACAGCTTTAATACATATGTGGCTTTGATCTTGTGGGTTGATTTGCCGGAGTCCAAAATAGGATAAGGAGATGTTTTCTGTACTTCCAGAGCTCCATGACCAAGGACAAATACAATCAATAGCCCAAAACCCATTTGACGCACTCTTGGTAACTTGTTACCCAAAAGCATACTACAGTGCTTTTTTTACTTTGAAACTTTGGCACAGGCCCATGGCTTGTCATACAGGACAGCACCAAGGCTGAAAACAGGAAGACCAGAGGACGAGGTAAATCAGGAAGCACAGTGCATTCTACTTCTTCTAACTTTGTTGGCCCTCTTGGAGGCAACCCTCCCTAGACACAGTAAACCTCTTGTTTCAATAGCAGTGAGAAGCTTTTCGAATCATTAAGATATCTGAAACTAATGTCTGGGGGTTTGAGCAGGGATGATGACCACAATTAAAACAACAATAGCAGTTATATAGTTTCTTTAACATAACACATGCCCCAAGGCACTTCACAGGTGTAAGGAAAATGGATGCCAACGAGGAAGGAAGTGATTATTAGGGATAACCAATCTTGTAGTTTGGGATGAGTTTTGAGAAGGTTCTTAAAGAAAGCTGGAGAGAATTCAATAGAGCAAGACCCAGGTGGCTGAATGGTGGTGGAATTCACAAAATGCTGGAGTCAGAGGAACTGAGCTTTTGGGCAGGGGGATGAATATAGGTCTGGCAGAGATTATATATGGATAAGGTTGGGAGCCCATGGAAGCATTTAAAGACGAGGGAGGATTTAAATTTCCATGTGTTGGGGGACAGGGAGCCTATGTAGGTCAGCAAGGGCAGAGGTGATGGGTGAACAGGGCTTTGGGTGGGACACGATTTGTGCAACAGGGTTTTGGACATGTTGGAGTTTATGGAGGATGGGGTATACCAGGGCAGTAAGAAGAGCCGTTGAATAGTTGATTCAGGGAGTCACAAAGGCATAGAATAATGGTTTTCAGCAATGAAGGGATAGAGGTGGCAAATGTTGCCGAAATGGAAGTGAGTGTCAGCTGTGGCTCAATGGGTAGCACCCTCTCCTCTGAATCAGAAGGTTCTGGGTCAAGTCCCACTCCAGAGACTTGAGCATAAAAATCTAGGCTGACACTCCAGTGCAGTACCGAGGGAGCGCTGCACTGTCGGAGGTGCCATCTTTCAGATGAGACATTAACCGAGGCCCCGTCTGCTCTCAAGTGGACATAAAAGATCCCATGGCACTATTTCGAAGAAGAGCAAGGGCATTATCCCTGGTGTCCTGGCCAAGATTTAACCCTCAATCAAAATCACTAAAAGACAGTTTATCTGGCCATTGTCACATTGCTGTTTGCGGGACCTTGCTGTGTGCAAAATGGCTGCCGCGTTTCTTGCATTAAAACGGTGAAAACACTTCAAAAAGTTCTGTCTGTCTGTCTTTTGTTTCTTTCTTGGCACTGGGACAGAGTGATCATAATATGATAGAATTTCACATTAATTTTGAGAGTGACTTGCCTAAGTCCGAAACTAGAGTCTTAAACTTAAATAAAACCAATTACATAGGTATGAGGGGTGAGTTGGCTAAGGTAGATTGGAAAAATTGATTAAAAGGTATGGTGGTAGATAAGCAGTGGCTAGCATTTAAATAAATATTTTATAATTTTCAACAAATACATTTCTTTTTCTTCTTTCTTTCAAGGCACTATATAACTGCAATTATTTATTTCAAGGCACTATATAACTGCAATTCTTTTTCTTTCAAGGCGCTATATAACTGCAATTCTTTCTCTTTTCTGTCAGTCGGTCGATCAGCAAGATGCCAAACTTATGAACGGTCGGGTTAAGCCTGAGACAATTGCTGGGGAGGGGTTTGAAATTGTGACACAGCAGCAACGTTTGTAATGTAGACCAAAAATGATGGCTTCAGTCTTCCCAGTGTTGATCTGGAGAAATTTATGGCTCATCAAAGACTTAATGATGGACAAACAGTCTGACAGCATAGAGACAGTGGAGAGGCAGAGCTGGGTGTCATCAGTATACTGTGGAAGCTGACCCTGTGCCTTCAGTTGATGTCACCAAGGGGCGGCATATAGATGAGGGAGCCAAGGATAGATCTTTGGGGGATTCCAGGGGGTGGGGGGAGAGAAGGAAGAGAAGCCATTGTTGAAGATGCTTTGTTCGTGTTTGGACAGGTAGGGAATCGAACTACTGTATTGCAAGGGCAGTCCCACGTAGCGGAAAAGAATTGGTGGAGGACGCTGAGGTTAAACTCGTCGAATGCTGCAGAAGGAACGAGGAAGGATGATGCATTATGGTTACAGTCGTAGCTTCCCTCAAAGAGCTCTCCATGCTTCTTTCTCTCTTGGGATCACATACCAGCAATATGTTCGAGCCTGAGCTGAGATTTCTACTGCACACTTGCTCCTTTGTCAGGACTGCTTTCTTCCACCTCCAAAACTTTACCTGCTTGCACCCCTGTCTCTCCTGTGCACTGCCGTAACCCTCATGCATGTATTTCATCATCTCAAGGATTGATTTCTTAAATGCTGTCCTTATCACTCACCATTCCTGCATCCACCACGAACTGTAGCACTCTACATACTGAGTCCTGTCCTCAAAGTTCCAGAAAGTAATTCTTAGCCAGCAGCACTGGCTCCCTATGTCCAAATGAATTGACTTAAAGATCCTAACCCTGTTTTCAAATCCCTCCGCCACCTTACTTCACCTATTTGGGTAATTTTCTCCAACCACATGGCCAACACTAGAAACTCACCTGTTTCTTTGACTACAGGCTTGTCTCCGTCTTTGAGATGAGACGTTAAACCAAGGCCCCGTCTGCTCTCCCAGGTGGACGTAAAAGATCCCATGGCACTATTTGGAAGAATAGCAGGGGAGTTATCCCTGGTGTCCTGGCCAATTTTATCCCTCAATCAATATCACTTAAAAACAGATTATCTGGTCTTTATCACATTGTTGTTTGTGGGAGCTTGCTGTCCGCAAATTGGCTGCCATGTTTCCTACATTACAACAGTGACAACGCTTCAAAAAGTATTTTGTTGGCTGTTTGGCACGTCTGGTGGTCATGAAAGGTGCTATATAAATGCAAGTCTTTTTTTCCCCTGTCTCCTTCACCCACCATTGAAGGTTGATCTTTTAGCCATTACTTACTGCCCTCTAGAATTGTTTAACAAAACTATGTACTTTGTTGTTTCACCCTGCCTTCAAAAGCTTCCTAGAAAAAACACTATCTCTTTGGCTGTGCAGTTGGTCTCCCCCCATCAAAACCTCACTTCCTGCTCTGTGTCCATTTTTGCCGCTTGTAAAGTGTCTGACTTGTTCCTTTCATGATGGGTGCACTCGCATTTGCATGCGCTCTCCCTCTCTTTGTACCTCACCTTGCATAAGGATAGGAAGTTTGCTGTCTGCACCCCAATTTTTTTCCCCAGAGGTATTCAGTTATTTTGACCTTAACTAAAATATTGCTGTTAACAAAGGAAAACAAAAGCAAAATACTGCGGATGCTGGAAATCTGAAATAAAAGCAGGAAATGCTGGAAAACCCTGAGCCGGTCAGGCAGCATCAGTTAACTTTTCTCAAGTCAATAAGTTCTGATGAAAGGTATTGAACCTAAAATGTTAACTCTGTTTCTCCCTCCACAGATGCTGCCTGACCTGATGAGTGTTTTCCAGCATTTCCTATTAACAAAGGGTTTCCTTGTCTTTTAGATATCTCAACATTTTCCAGATACTGTATACTCAGTTGTTTGATACTGTATATTTTGAAGCCAAGTAGCTGTCTCTCTTTGAATAGTGTTCACAGCATCTGAGAAAATCATGGTATGTAATGTAGCCCACCTCCCACCCTAATAAAACATAGTGCTAAGTGTCATACGTATATCTATATGGTCAGTAGACATTGATTCTCATCCACTTTATCCTGTCTCTCCACTATCACCCGCCAGTTTTAATCATGGATTTTAGGTTGAATTTACATTGAAAATTTAGTGCTTCTCACCAACACTAATCTGGCAGTGCAAGTCTGGAATAAGAGCCTGCAAAATGGAGTAGACTCCCTGGAACAGGTAGTCTCACACACTTTGGTTTGACACCAGATCAAATCAAATCAAATCAACTTTTATTGTCATTGTTAGTGCACAAGTGCAGTACAATGAAATGTAGGCTTGCGGCTCCCGAGAGTGTACATTTAGTGTATTGTCAAACTTGGCACTTTGTAAACCAATTGTTACAATTTTATGGTCTGTTTTAGATATTCTCCAAGGTATGGCATTGGTGGTCTGAGTGTCTTGCATTTAGGGGTGTGCCTGTACTGCCCCAAAATCTAACTATATGATAGCATAACCAAAAGGATTTTGGGATTCAGTTATGTTTAACCGCTATGTTTTGAAACAAAGTGAGTTCACACAGGTTTTTAAATAAGCGGGGAGCCATAGGTTGTCGGCTTTATCGTAGTCAAACATCCCAAGGTGCTTAAACCTTGCACCCTGTCCCTTTTGTGGACTAACTTCCTTATTTTAACTTCTAACCCAGATATGCAAGCCACAGTCCCTTGCTTAAAACCTGTCTGCCCAATGGGGCCCTTTGTGCCGCCAGCCAGGGGAGGACTTGGATGCTACCTTCATTCCCATGATGATTCACCAGAAGGTCTGTCAACAAAATCAGCTACCGCTCCTCTTCCCTTGGTGTTCAGTTTTTAAAAATCCATCTCCTGTCCTCGAGGTGAATGGGGTCTTTCCTCATTAATGGCTATGGGCTGAGACAATTGACCCTGATTGTATCAATTTAAAGCAAACTTGAGTTGTGCGATTTCACAAACTGGCCTGTCTGGTTTCAATACACATCTTCAATGCCTACATTGGCTCCCTGCTTATTTAAAAACCTGTGTGAACTTACTTTGTTTCAAAACATAACAGTTAAACATAACTGAATCCCAAAATCCTTTTGGTTAAAAAAAAATGATTAGAAATTCAAAAACGTGACACACCCCCCAACCTCAATTTACATGTTTAGAGAATAGGAATACCCCTTCCTGCTTCATAAACATTTAACATTTTAACTGTTAGGAGAGAGCTCTGCCCACACCTGTAACCAGGCATAGGCACAGCTCTCTCCTGGGCAAGACTGTGATTGTTCCAGTCAGGCAATGTAAACACGGAATAACAACAGAAAATGCTGGAAATACTCAGCAGGCCAGGCAGCATCCGTGGAGAGAGAAACAGAGTTAACGTTTCAGGTCTGGGACCCTTCATCAGAACTGGAAAAAACTGGAGATGTAACAGTTATTAAGCTTGGTCAAAGAGGAGTGTCTTAATAGAGGAGGGAGAGGTTTGGGCAGGGAATTCCAGAGCTTGGGGCCTAGGCTTAAAATTGGGACAAGAGCCCACAAACTGACAGCTAGCTTTTGATGAACAACCACTGCCCATGGTAACTCAGAATATCGGTGTATGAGCACTTTGTCACTAACTATCTTTACGTATTTATCTGGGGTGCAATCCGATGTAACTAGGCCATCCATGATGCAGACTTTTTAAAACTGTGACTATGGATCTTGGCACTCAATCGGTCGTTCACGTCTTTTGAAGCTAAAGTATCATTTATGCTTGGTTTCCTTTGTGATATATTAAAATCACATCCGCAAAACCGGTTTTTTATTTTTTAAATAAACCATGTTTACGATTTTCGCATGCCCAAGATACTATTAACAGGACGTGGCTTGTTTTATTTACCGAAGAAAATTATCATCCCAATTCCCTACTGCCGATCCTGATGTCCACATTAATTCCGGGCCTATTGAGGTTGTAGTTCGGCTAAAATGAGAATAATTAATCTAACCAAGCTATGGGATAAAGCATTTGGTGTGTAACCAGATTTCGTGTTTCTTGGTTGTTGAATTCTATTCGTGAAGGATTTGTATTTATGTTGAGTGCCGAAAAGTATTTGCAGAATTGCACTACAACATTTTAATAGACAAAATACCGTTCAGTGGTGGTTTACTTGCGAAATAAGGCTGTGAGTGCTAAACGCCTGTGGCTACTTGAGGTGGAATCGCGATATCTGCTGCCGATCTCCCGCATTGTTCTAGTCGTCCGAAAGTACAGAACATGTGTTTGAGTGTTAGCTCCGGGCTGCCAATCACCCGCTGAGCTGCGAGTATTGTCTGCGGCAGACTGGAGAAGCCTTGTCTTATCAACCTCTCATTTTCGACATGCTGTACTGGTCGCCTTGTTAATTCAACTAGCTGGCCTCTAATCAAGGGAGAGAAAAAAGGGGGCTAACTAGGATCAAAGTGCCGATAATAGTTTCAGGGTGACACAGCCGCACACATCCTTCTATACTTTTTGTGTCACTTGAATTTGGACAAAACAACAAATATTTAAATACAGTAATTAGTAACCACGTAACTTCTGCAGAAGTATAGATCACATTTTCTTTAAATGGTTAATTGAGAAAGTAGATAAGATTTCTGAAGTCTCACAACATGTACAATAAAACAACAAATGTTAAACCAGATCAACAGATTCTCTTCAAAACAGGATATTTGCATGACTGGTTTTAACAACTGTAAATAAATGTATCTTGAAGAACGCCGTTTAAACCGACGTGATAATTTGCTAGTCGATAACCACCCATATAGTACCTCTCCTCCCCTTCCAACTTGTGCTGTATGGAAAAAAATTTTTTAAAGTATGTTCAGCACCTTATCTGTTTTCATGGATATAATTTTCCCTCCCAGCAGTTACCAGCTCTTAGTCTTCTTGTTAAACCAATCTAGGGGAAGCAAAGCAACTTTTAAGGTCAGTTTTTTATTCGTTCATGGGATGTGGATGTGGATGCCGCTGGCAAGGCGAGCATTTATTGCCCATTCCTAATTGTCCTTGAGAAGGTGATGGTGAGCAATCTTCTTGAACCGCTGCAGTCTGTGTGGCAAAGGTACTCCCACAGTGCTGTTGGGGAGCGAGTTCCAGGATTTTGACCCAGCGACGATGAAGGAACGGCGATATACTTCTAAGTCAGGATGGTGTGTAACTTGGAGGTGGTGGTGTTACCCTGCTACCCTTGTCCTTCTAGGTGGAAGAGGTCGCGGGTTTGGAAGGTGCTGCCGAAGAAGCCTTGGCGAGTTGCTGCAGTGCATCTTGTAGATGGTACACACTGCAGCCACGATATGCCAGTGGTGGAGGGAGTGAATGTTTAAGGTGGTGGATGGGGTGCCAATCAACCAGGCTGCTTTGTCCTGGATGGTGTCGAGCTTCTTGAGTGTTGTTGGAGCTGCACTCATCCAGGCAAGTGGAGAGTATTCCATCACACTCCTTACTTGTGCCTTGTAGATGGTGGAAAGACTTTGGGGAGTCAGGAGGTGAGACACTCGCCGCAGAATACCCAGCCTCTGACCTGCTCTTGTTGCCACAGTATTTATGTGACTGGTCCAGTTAAGTTTCTGGTCAATGGTGACACCCAAGGATATTGATGGTGGGGGATTCGGTGATGGTAATGCTGTTGAATGTGAAGGAGGTTAGACGCTCGCTTGGTGGAAATAGTCATTGCCTGGCCCTTGTGTGGCGCAAATGTTACCTGCCACTTATCAGCCCAAGCCTGAAAGTCGTCCAGGTCTTGCTGCATGCGGGTGAGGACTGCTTCATTTTCTGAGGGGTTGCGAATGGAACTGAACACTGTGCAGTCATCAGCAGGCATCCCCACTTCTGACCTTAATGATGGAGGGAAGGTCATTGATGAAGCAGCTGAAGATGGTTGGGACTCCTGCAGTGATGTCCTGGGGCTGTGATGATTGACCTGCATCCACCACAACCATCTTCCTTTGTGCTAGGTAAGACTCCAGCCAGTGGAGCATTTTCCCACCGATTCCCATTGACTTCAGTTTTGCTAAGGCGCCTTGATGTCAAGCGCAGTCACTCTTGCCTCACCTCTTGAATTCAGCTCTTTTGTCCATGTTTGGACCTAGGCTGTAATGAGGTCTGGAGCTGAGTGGTCCTGGCGGAATCCAAACTGGGCATCGGTGAGCAGGTTATTGGTGAGTAAGTGCCGCTTGATAGCACTGTCGATGACACCTTCCATCACTTTGCTGATGATTGAGAGTAGACTGATGGGGCAGTAATTGGCTGGATTTGATTTGTCCTGCTTTTTGTGGACAGGACATACCTGGCCAGTTTTCCACATTATCGGATAGATGCCAGTGTTGTAGCTATACTGGAACAGCTTGGCTAAAGGCGCCGCTAGTTCTGGAGCACAAGTGTTCAGCACGATAACCAGGATGTTGTCGGGGCCCACAGCCTTTGCTGTATCCAGTGTGCTCAGCCATTTCTTGATATCACGTGGAGTAAATCGAAGTGGCTGAAGACTGGTTTCTGTGGTGGTGGGGACCTCAGGAGTAGGCCGATATGGATCATCCACTCGTGGCTTCTGGCTGAAGATGGTTGCAAACGATTCAGCCTTGTCTTTTGCACTCACGTGCTGGACTCCACCATCATGGAGCCTCCTCCTCCCATTAGTGGTTTAATGGTCCACCACCATTCATGACTGGATGTGGCAGGACTGCAAAGCTTTGATTTGATCCATTGATTGTGGGATCGCTTAGCTCTGTCTATAGCATGCTGATTCCACTTTTTAGCATGCATGTAGTCCTGTGTTGCAGCTACCCCAGGTTTGCACCGCATTTTTAGGTACGCCTGGTGCTGCTCCTGGCATGCTCTTCTATACTCCTTATTGAACCAGGGTTGGTCCCCTGGCTTGATGGTAATGGTAGAGTGAGGGATATACTGGGCCATGAGGTTACAGATTGTGGTGGAATACAGTTCTGCTGCTGCTGATGGCCCGCAGCGCCTCATGGATGCCTAGTTTTGAGCTGCTAAATCTGTTCTGAATCTATCCCATTTAGCATGATGGCAGTGCCACACAACATGATGGAGGGTGGCCTCAGCTGAAGACGGGACTTCGTCTCCGCAATGATTGTGTGCAATGGTCACTGCTACCAATGCTGTTATGGACAGATGCATCTGCGACAGGTAGATTGGTGAGGACGAGGTCAAGTAGGTTTTTCCCTCATGTTGGTTCTCTCGCCACCTGTCGCAGACACAGACTGGTAGCTATGTCCTTCAAGACTCGGCCAGCTCAGTCAGTAGTGATGCTACCAAGCCACTCTTGGTGATGGACATTAAAGTCCCCCATCCAGAGTACATTCTGTGCCCTTGCTACCCTCAGTGCTTATTCCAAGTGGTGTTCAACATGGCAGAGTACTGATTCATCAGCTGAGGGAAGGCGGTAGGTGGTAATCAGCAGGAGGTTTCCTTGCCCAAGCTTGACCTGAAGCCATGAGATTTCATGGGGTCCGGAGTTAATGTTGAGGACTCCCAGGGCCACTCCTTCCCGATTATATACCACTGTGCCACCACCCCTGGTGGGTCTGTCCTGCCGGTGGGACAGGACATACCCAGGGATGGTGATGGAGGAGTCTGGGACATTGGCTGAAAGGTATGATTCTGTGAGTATGACTACATCAGGCTGTTGCTTGACTAGTCTGTGGGACAGCTCTCCCAACTTTGGCACAAGTCCCCAGATGTTGGTGAGGAGGACTTTGCAGCGTCGACTGGGCTGGGTGTGCCATTGTCGTGTCCGTAGCCGGTGCTGAGGTCAATGCCGGGTGGTCCGTCCGGTTTGATTATTCTTGTTTTTCGTAGTGGTTTTTACAACTGAGCGGCTTGCTCAGCCTGGAGTCACATTATAGGCCAGACCAGGTAAGGACAGCGGATTTCCTTCCCTAAAGGCCATTCGTGAACCAGATGGGTTTTTATGACAATCCAATAGTTACCATTACTGATACTTTTTATTCCAGATTTATTTAATTAACTGAATTTAAATTCCCCAGCTGCTGTGGTGGGATTTGAACTCACTTCTCCGGATCATTAGTCCAGGCCTCTGGATTACTAGTCCAGTAACTGTTCCCATCAAATGAACCAGCCAGAGATTATTTGAAAGAAATTAAGAGTTCATGTCAAAAAAAATAAAGCTCTTTTGATTTAGCAGTACAGTACTCAGGTTAAATAGGCAGTGTCTCCACAGTACGTGTAAAACTCTGCTGCCCATAACCTAACTTGCACCAAGTCCCATCACCCCTGTGCACGCTGACTTACATTACCTCCCAGTCCAGCGTCGCCCAGATCAGAAGTTCCCAAAATGTACTTATTGCATAGCCGCTTTCAGATCTACCAGCTGCCCGCGTACCCCTACCAGCATATAGGTTTAATATTTTAACCCCTTTAATTCCCAAGCATTGTGCAAAATGTACAAATTACAATACACCCATACAACAGCCATCAAACGCCTGTGTGGAGCAATAGATTGACGTGCTCACTTCCCATCTTATTACATAGACTGGAAAATATTCTGGATTCAAGGGTCAAGCTTTTATAAAGCTTACCATCTTCACCGCATTGTCCAGCAGCTCCAAGTAGGTAGGGATGCTTTTTGGTAGCAAGTGCTTCCCTTATGTATACAACAGTGCACTCAAATTGCACTGGAAGTGACTGCTCTGATACGTGTCACTACTCTACTATACCTAACTGTCATTGACTTTGCTCCATCGGTTCGGATGCCAATACATTGTGACCAGGTGATATAGTGTGATGTATACAACTGAAAAAAAAAACAACTTCGTTCTGAGCTCAGTTAGACTGGTTAGTTGCTGGGAAACTGAAACCATGCTGTAGTGTATGGTGATTGGAGGTGAGGGCTCTGTATGTCATTGGTACATGTTTTATTAACTACTTTTATATAACACATTTTCAGAGTTTGAAAGCTTCGTCTGAGTACCCTATTATAAAAATGCAATAAATAAAATCCACCATTAGACAATTTCTCCTGCGTACCCCCCTAGAGATGTCCCCCGTACCCCCAGGGGTACACTTACCACAGTTTGGGAACCCCTGGCTTAGATCTTAATATCCTCACCCTAGTTTTCAAATCCCTCAGTGGTCTCGCCCCTCCCTGTCTCAGTAACCTCCCGAGATCTCTGTGCTCCTCCAATTCTGGCCTCTTGCACATCCCCAATTTTCACAGCTCCACCATCGGTGCCAATGCCTTCAGCTGCTTAGGCCTGAAGCTCTGGAATTCCCTCCCTAAACCTCTCCGCCTCTTTACCTCTCTAACCTCCTTTAAGGCGCTCCTTAAAACCTACCTCTTTGACCAAGCTTTTGGTCACCTGTCCTAATATCTCATGTGGCTTTGTCAAATTTTGTTTGGTAATGCTCCTGTGAAGTGCCTTGGAATGTTTTACTACATTATCAGCACTATATTAATGCAAGTTGTTGTTGTCCAGCATGGGAGGGTATTAAACATTGCAATAACATGTTTCATATTAAGTGTATTTGGAATCAAGGTGACCTGCATCTTTAATAGTTGCTTTGTTGTTCCTGTTGGTTATCCACAGATTTGGAAAACACAGAATCTCCTCATCTGTATCAAGAATATATTGAAAATCTTATACCTGTGCATTTCCTGTTTACAAAATCATACTTCCTGTTGTCAACTTTTCTCATTATAAATTCCTATGTCTGCATTTATGATAGACACTCCCGATGTAAACTTGTCACACTGGAACTGCACCCTCCTATCAGTGGTGGCACTGTAGCACCTTAATTTTACATCTCCCAGTACTGCAGAGAATCTCCTCTGCTTTAACCAACTCTTCTCAGCTTCCAAAATTTTGGTAAATTAATGCATAAAATCAAAATATTATACAAGCAAGGATAGAATGTATGAATTTAAAATAGGAAATAAAAACACAATGCTGGAAATACTCAGCACGTCAGGCAGCATCTGTGGAGAGAGAAACAGACAATCTTTCGTCAGAACTGGAAAAAGTTGGAGATGTAATATGCTTTAAGCAATTTGAGGCAGGGAAAGGGGGAGGGGGGCAGGGAGGAAAGAACAAAAGGGCAGGTCTGTGATAGGCAGGAGTGATTAAATGACAAAAGGAATGATTGTACAAAGCAAAAGGAGCCTGAATTACATCTGCATACTGGGGTCCAATTATTCCCCACCCTCTAATCCTACTAACTCCCTGTGTGCAAGGCCACAGGTGATGACTAGTAAAATGTTAAAAATTATGTCTGTGTGTACTTACTAACAACTTTTCCAATTATATGTTCACATTTATAGAGTAAACTGTCTTATGTAAACTTGGCATGTTGTAATTACACCTTCCTGCCAGTGAGGGTGTTGTAACACCCGATTTATGCATCTCCCAGCTCCACCCCTGTACTTGAGAAACTCCAATGCTACAAACAACTCTGCTCTCCAAATTGCACTACCTTTCGGTACTTAACTATAAATTCATATAAAATCAAAATATTATACAAAACAGAATATATGACTTTAAACCGAGACTGATTTACCTTTGCATGCCCAGTTCCAATCATTTCCCCCCTCTAATCCCCCTTCACGAAGACTACATTTTGATCTTGACTCACCCGTGTGCAACGTTACGGACATCGACTAGTATGTTATAAAATATTGAAGTCTGCCATCAACCAGATTTGATTAAAAAAAGACATTGCAGTAGCTTTTAAATATAAATTTGAATAAGCACCAGTTATTTGATGGCATTTCATAATTGCTCACCACCACCTTCTCGAGGGCAGTTAGGGATGGGCAATAAATGCTGGCTTTGCCAGCGACGCCCAGATCCCAGGAACGAATTTAAAAAAGTGTGCGTTTGGTAAAATGCCAATATTGTAGCACGTGTATGATTTGAATTTGTAGACATCCATTTTTAGTATCTGTGACTATATCTTGGTCATTGCAAGATTGAGAACACAATGCACTCCGCGACCAGTGACTCCTTGAAAGTCACCCAGGGGATTTGTACAAATGTTGAGCATCTGGTTCACCTCTCGCGACAGCGAATAAGTTCAATCCCAGTTACCTTTACAGGATTCCAACTGGCAGCTTTATATCCAAATAGGTCCTAGCCTATTGATACTGCACGGAGATTTGTCTGTCAGAATTGATGGGATATATCCAATTAAAATGAAAAGTCAGGTTGGTTAAGACTTCCGAACAGCTATCCTATTGATTTGTAAAGCGACTGGACACGTTTTAATAATGTACCAAAGTGCGCTGCTCTCTAATCACCTGAACCCGGCAGTAGTGACAAAACGTATTGCTCAGCATTGGCTTGGTCCTTGGCGAATTTAAAAGTGAATTAAATACCACAAGACTAATTGTAAGGGTGAACGTAGTGATGCAATTTACCGATTTTTGAAGAATGAGGCACCACCAGTAACGAATTGTGCGACGATTGTTTGAATATAACCTAAATCACAGAACATTGAAATTGGCTGCGACTAGAGGTCACTACATAAAATCATCCTTTTTTATTTCACTGCTGTGGAACACCAAAATCTTGATTTTTGGTTTCCTTGATCCTGTCCCTTTTGGGGTCTCCTTTTTTGCTGTTCCGTCGAAATTGCGGCCACACTTCTTCGCCTTTGGTATACCGTGTAGCTCCGAGTGTTTTTCGGAAATGAAATGAATTTGTGGAGATATTATCACAAACCCTGCCATATATATTCCTTTGTTGATCTGGACTAATCATGTCCTTTTTGAGGCGAGGCCCATTTACCGACCTAATTAACCGGTAAATCAGAAGTATGTAACGGCTGATTGAAGAATCGGTAATATTTTAAAAGCAATCTAAGAACCCAGCCAATTTTAACATTGGGGTTTAAAGTACCATGCAAATAGCGTCGGGCTTTACTACAGAGTTCAATCAAAAATATCTTGCACGAAACTATTGTATCTCTAAGCTGAGACCGGCCTATAAAACTAATAACTCAACTCTCGGAATGAGTAAGCTGTAGTCACGTGAATTCAATATTACAGTGCTTCAGAACCGAAGACCTACAAACATTAATTCATTTGGTTGGCGGTTTCATTTTTCCTTATGTATATGTTCTCCACACGTTGAATTTAGAAAAACAGTTTGACCAGGCTAGGAAATTCTAAAAGGGACCGTTTATGTAAGTTTATTTTAATGCCAAACAATGCGGCCAAAAAGCATATTCCCTGAAATATCCCACATTTCTGCTTCCCAGTAAGGCGATTTTGCCAGGCGTTGCTGAGGCCACCGTGCGGGTGTAGCACTCTCCGCGCGGGCCATCGTGACTTTGCACATTAGCTGCAACAATGACGGGGAGGGAGCAGCGCCTCGCAGCCATCAAGATCTGTGAAGCTCTGATACAAAGCAGTAATGTGTGTCTGCTGTGGGCTGATAGGCAGGGCCTGGCCGAACTGGTTCCTGCTGATTGATGTTTCTTCTCTCGTGTTTGCGAATTTCTGATTGTTTGGATATGTCCAGAGAGACTTCGCAGGTGCCGGAGGGAGGGAGGGAGGGGGAGTGATGATTCATCAACGGTGGCGGAAAGTTGGGAAACCATGGCGCGCTTTTCCTCCAACTCGATCTGCTTTGAAATAAACTGGTTTCAGTGTGCAGCTGAGCGGAAGGAAGTTCTGATGTTTCTGAAGCCCGCGCGGACAAGGACCTAGCTGGAGGAGAAACGAGACACGGCTGCCTGAAGAGGAAAAGGGGGTGGTTAAAATACCAGAGCTGGAGAGCTCTCTAACTGCGAGCCACCACAGTAGTTCCTTCTGTCTGTTATTAAAATGGAACAGAAACAACTCATCCCAGCATGCATTTCAGAGTTTCCCTTCGTTTGAACCCCTATAAGCTGGAAATGACTGTAAATTACATTTTCATAACTTTAAATAAAGGTTAATATAATATTGTCGCGTATTCAGTGTTCTGTTGGATAGCAATACAACTACGTACTGAGGATGGACTCGGCAAATCATGAGCCTTGATATGTTTCGTGCAGTCATGACATCGGACCAAGAAAGCTAAATCCCAGGGACAGAGGAGCCAGAAATTGTAAAACAGTATTTTGATCGACTTTGGGGATTTAACTTTTGTAAGTCTCCCTGTACAGTATATGCATTTCTGTGTGTGTGTGCAGCGTGTGATTGCACGAGGTTTGTCAGTACACTGTGTGTGTGGGTGGGGGGGGAGTGGTTACATGACGCGTCATAAATTACCTATTTTGCCCATTACACATTCACTCTTTAAAAGACGACCGCCAGGCTCGCATAGTGTAACTTTAAGCTGCAGTCCATTTACCACTATTAGTCATTTTCTGAATAATTATAGTGCAACCCAAACTTTGTAATCTGCAGTGTGCATGTCATTCTTGCTGCACACCGTCACAATGGAGCGCGTGCTGTTTGGTTTCCCAGAGGACCGGATCACCCGAATAACTGCGCGGGCGTGTGTGTGTTTCATGTCGAACATTGACTTGACGGTCCTGCAGAGAGAACCTGAGGCTTGTTCAGTAAAAGCCATTGTTTGAATGTGTGTTATTCCTCTCCTCTGGCGGTTGCACCAGTGAGGGAGGAAATGAGTTCACGGCCGTTCTGCTGACACAGGCGTGTAATGAGAGATGAAGCCGCGATACCACACTGAGGCGTCTCATTCAGCCGCTCTTCGCCTGATCGCTCTGCCAGGTGTTTCGTGGTCTCGGTTTCAGAATCTTTTGCACATTTGTAACTCTTCCCCCATCCGCTTCTTCTGCCTGAGCACTGTGTATATAACATTTACATGGCCACAGCCTACGTGTGTACAACAGCGACAGTGTGAGCGTGTCCTCGTTCTCTTGATTGCTGTTAGATGGATGATTGATGTACTCAATACGCAAGCCGGTTTTTTTTTTAATGCGCTCTCCATTTCCTGGACTTTATGTGGGTCCGTGTTGAAATCTATTAAAGGTACGATGATTCTGGTAATCGTTTGCTCTTTATCTTTATCTTTTGTTTAAAGTTATTTACTTTCTGTTTCGTCTGTCTGCTGTTGGACGTGCTCTGCGTCTGGCACTAACGCGTAGAGATTTCCAGTAGTTGGCCGATTTATCTGATGGAAATCAGTCAGTTTTGAAGTAATGAAACCGCGTTTGGGTAGGTAAAAATACAGAAACATGCAAGAGAATAACATTCAGCAATCAAAGCGTGGTCGTTTGCTGTAAATATTTTCCTCAGACACTGATTTATTTATCGCAGTGGTTTAATTATGGCGTGGTGTAAAATTGCGAATGCCCAGCGGCGGTGATTTTGTGTTGATTGCCTATTATCACCGATAGGCTGGCAGTTGCTGATTGACGTTTTACAGCATCTCGCTGGTACTGGGCTCGGTGCGAGCAGGGAGGGTAACATGTTCGGGAGACTGGAACACAGAGACAAACTCGGAACGGTAGACTGGTTGTGAAACTGTCCATTTCTTTCATTCGAATGAATACATTTCCCATACTTCGCCAGGCAATTGCTGAATCCACACGATGCACTCTTCCAGCTCGACAAACACGATAAACAAATGCCTCAATTAACTTGTTTTTCTTTGGTTGGTTCCATAGTAAGGAAAGCTGGGAGTGTTTCCAAGCTGCTTCTTGTTCGGAAATGTAAGTCCGTTAAGCCAGTGACTCAATTGGTAGCACACTTTGCCTCTGAGTCAGAAGGTTGTGGGTGCAAGTTGCACTCCAGGACTTGAGTGGAAACATCTAGGCTGACACTCCAGTGCAGTGCTGTGGGGGAGCTGCACTGTCGGAGGTGCCTTCTTTTGGAGGCCCATCTACACTCACGGGTGGACTTAAAAGATCCCATGGCACTATTTTTGAAGAAGAGCTGACGAGTTATCCCCGTGTCCTGACCAATATTTATCCCTCAACCAACATCACTAAAACATTATCTGGTTATCACATTGCTGTTTGTGTGAGCTTGCTGTGCGCAAATTGGCTGTCGTGATTCCCACATTACAACAGTGACTACACTTCAAAAAGTGCTTTATTGGCTGTAAAGCGCTTTGGCACGCATGGTGGTCGTGAAAGGCGCTATAGAAATGTATTTTTTAAGAAGCATTATGATATCCTGATAAACTCAATTCATTTTACTCAAACCAAAAGTCAATCTTAATTTGATAATGATAGGGATAAAACAATAGATGGATGCATCTTACAGTTGGTTGTAACGGGATTGTTATGACATTATCTGGAAAGAGCTTAATTGTATTAACATCCCAACATAGTCTGAATATTTACGAGCGAGGGCGGGGTACGAGCCCCCGCTTGTAACATTTTCATATTACAGCTGGAATTCACGAATTTAAATATGTAACACGTCTTTTGGCGGGATGTGGATGTGGTGGTGGGTGAGATATATATGGGTATTCTAGTACAACTGACATAGTAGTAGGAATTGTATTCATTCACGTTTAATGTGTCCCAGAATCCACAGTACTGTGAGGAACTTGGCACAAGGAGGACAAGTTGCTTTTGGGTGGATTTCTTTGTGTCCTTTTTCCTTCCACAGACCGATATCATTGAACCGCCTCTTTTAATTGCAGTAGATATAACGGTGTCGGAAATTCTGCTCCTATCTACTGCGTCAAAGTATGTGTTTTGCAGCGGGGGTGGCCAAGGAAGTAAATGGAACCGGTGCGTGAGCGGTTAGAGCAGCCTGTGTGGGTCTTGCGACTGCTCGCATTGTTACTGACGAGTTGGATATATATGAATAATACAAGAGTACTTGAACCTTGCGGCCTTAAGATGTAGTATCCGGGTTTTTCCTCCACATTTACCACACTAAATATTCACGGAAAGTCAGTCAAAGGATTTCGAAAAGTTGCTTTTGCTGGGCATTTTTTGACGACTGTTGGAAGGAGGGAGTTGGTCGATAATGTTTTTACCGAGTTCAAAAATAAAGCTTGGGTTTTACAATATTGATCTGTGATCAATCTAGGTAGAGTAGGATTCACGAGATATTTTAGTACCTCATTTATCAAATCATTATAAATACCTTCCAACAAGCAACTGGGCAATGGATAGGAGCTTGGTTAAAGGACAGCGTAGTGGTGAATGGATGGTTGTCGGACTGGTGGGATTTGAATAGTGGTGTCCCCCACCGGCCGCCTTTGGGACAATCGCTCTTCTCAAAAACAAACAAATAAACAAACAGACTCATTTATCTTCCATCGCATTGCAGACGGGTAGACAAGACCGAGAGCAGCATGGTTAAAGGGTGAGGGATAATTGAATTGGACCAAGGAGGGGGAAGTAGGACAATGGGAGGGCAGGGAGAGGGTGGCGAACATTTGGGAGGGAGGGAGGGGTGTAAGAGAGAGATGGGGGAAGGGAGAGGAGAGGGTTGCGATTGGTGCTCAGCAGGGGTTCCGGGTTCGAATTCCTTCTCACGGGGTTGGGTGGGGCAGGTGAAGGCCGTGAATCCTGCTCATCATGGAGGCGGGGGAGATTGAGGATTGTGGAGCATGATCAGAGGTTGGAATTTGTTGTTCGTGCTCACTGGGGGAGGGGTGTTCCGATTCCATGTTCAGCTATGGAAGGCGTTTCTGCTCATTGGGGAGGGGCAGTTGATGTAAGTGACCTGTCTTGTTCCCAGCCACTTTAGGACCCCCAACGCTTGTGTTACTTTACTAATACAGTCGGTCCATTGCTTCCACCCCACAGGTACTTTGCGGCTACTGTCACCCGAGTCTTCCAGTTCTCGTCTTTCACTTAATTTGGCTGTTCGTCCTTTCAGTCAGCGAGGGTGTGTGGTCTTTCCAGCTGCCGGGGAGGAGGAGATTGCTATTCATGCTCAACGGGAGGGGACTGGGGTTTTGTGCTTAGCAGTGGCGTGGGGTTGTGATCAGTGGGGGAGTTTGTGATTTGTGCTCACTTTAGGCTGTGTGCTGATTCTTTCCTGATCGGCAATTATGGAGTTAGTTTCGATTTTTGGTCAGGGGGTCGAGGTTGACGAATTTTCCTCTGCTCTTTGGAGGTGTGGTGGATATGCTTTATCAGGCACTCACCCATTGCTCTCCTGCTGTGGAACAGGTGGCTTCTAGCAGATTTGTTTTCCTTGCGTGGTCTTCATTCCTCGCTGCGCCTTAATTTTGTTGTCCCTCCGTTTTCATGTCTGCAGCTCTTTTCCACTCACCATTCGACGTTTTCAATTTTATATTATTTGTGCGGTGCGTGAATGCCATTAGGGAATTTTTGGATGTTACTTGACATGCATTTTTAGTACCTATTTTCTTTCATTAACAGGAATCGATTCCTGAGCACAAGTGCTGACTGACAGTTATTTCTGCTCTATTTAACGGCGTCCGCGAGGTCATAATCGCTGTTTATTTTAAGACGTGAGTTCTTGGGGACTACTTCGGCTTCCGTTTGAGGCTGTCACAACGTTAGGTGCTGTCCCATTGTTTCTGGTTGTCACATAACGTTATGTTCACAGCACCACTGTTGCTGTACCATTGGAATTCTAAAACCATGTACCATTTTAATATACAATAAACAAAAGAATAAAAGATCTTGCGTGTACACGACTTTCACGTCCTCAGGACGCCCATTAAATGCTTCAGGGCCAATGAAATACTTTTAAATGGTAGTCATTTGTAATGTAGGGAAACATGGCAGCCAAGTTTGCTGACGACACGAAACTAGGTGGGGTTGTGAGGAGGATGCAAAAAGGCTTCAAGGCGATTTAGACAAGTTGAGTGAGTAGGCAAATACATGGCAGATGCAGTATTACGTGGATAAATATGAAGTTACCCACTTCAGTAGGAAAAGCAGAGTATTATTTAAATGGTGATAGATTGGAAAATGTTGCTGTACAAAGGGACCTGCGTGTCCTTGTACACCAGTCACTGAAAGCAAACATGCAGGTGCAGCAAGCAATTAGGAAGGCAAATGGTATGTTGGCCTTCATTGCAAGAGGATTTGAGTACAGGAGTAAGGATGTCTTACTATAATTATACAGGGCCTTGGTGAGACCACACCTGGAGTACTGTGTGCAATTTTGGTCTCCTTACCTAACATAGGATATACTTGCCATAGAGGGAGTGCAGCAAAGGTTCACCAGACTGATTCCTGGGATGGCAGGACTGTCGTATGAGGAGAAATTGGGTCAACTAGGCCTGTATTCACTAGAGTTTAGAAGAATGAGAGGGGATCTCATTGAAACGTATAAAATTCTGACAGGGCTAGACAGACTGGATGCAGGGAGGATGTTTCCCCTGGCTGGGGGGTCTAGAACGAGGGGTCATAGTCTCAGGATATAGGGTAGGACATTTAAGACTGAGATGAGGAGAAATTTCTTCACTGAGTGTGGTGAACCTGTGGAATTCTCTACCACGGAAGGCTGTGGAGACCAAGTCACTGAATATATTTAAGAAGGAGATAGATAGATTTCTAGATGCAAAAGGCATCAAGGGGTATGGGGAGAGAGTGGGAATATGGTATTGAGATAGAGGATCAGCCATGATCATATTGAATGGCTGAGCAGGCTCGAAGGGCCGAATGGCCTACTCCTGCTCCTATTTTTCTAATTTGTTCGCAGCAAGATCACACAAATCAATTAAATAAATGACCAGGTAATGGCCTAAAAATTGGGCCACGTAGCACCCATTTATCAGGCACTACACAACTTACTTAGGCCCCAAAATGATGGGCGGGAAGCATGCACAGACTTCCAGCTGGGAATGCGCCACCCGCCCTAAGGAGTAAAAACAAAGGAGGCATCCTTTACCCACAGCTGAAGCAGGCAATGGCCCACTGCATATGCAAATAAGGGGCCTGATGCCTGCTTTAAGTCCCCGCTCCATTGGTGGTTTGCCCTGAGGCAGCCAGCGCCATGCTGTGGAAAACCAGCCCTACAGAACACCTGTAACAAAGGTAAGTCATTTACCTGAATGTGGTGCTGGGAGGAGCAGGAGTACTCCTCCTGACGCTACACTACCGACTCCCGATCTCCCACCTCATCGGCTCAGAGGTTGAGGTCGGAGGCCCAATATTGGGAGCCTCGGACCTTGCAATTTTGGTGCAGGGTAATTACCCGAGTGTGCTCAAATGGGCGCTCCTGAATTTCTGGGCCAATGTGTGTTTAGTGATGCTGGTTGAGGGATAAATCTTGGTTGGGCAAGACACTGGGAGAGCTCCCATGCTCTTGTTTGAATAATGTCATGGGATCTTTATGTCTGTCTGGCTTTGGTGTCGCCTCTGAAAAAAGGTACCTCTGACAGAGTAGTGTTCCCTCAGTACTGCACTAGAGTGTCAGCCTAGATTTCTTTTTAATTCATTCTTGGGAGGTGGGCATCACTGGCAATGCTGCCAGTTATTGCCCATCCCTAGTTGGACTTACGCTCAAGTCTTTGGAATGAGGCTTCTATCCACGGCCTTCTGGCTAAGAGGTGAGAGTGCTACCATTGAGTGAAGGCTGACATCATATAATAGATTGTGAAATGATACATTTTGGGAGGAAAAATAAGATGGTAAAACTTAAAAGGAGTAGAGGAGCAGAAGACTTGGAGGTTCAGATATACAAATCTTTAAAAGTGGAAGGAGAGATTGATTAAAACTGTTAAAATGCATATGAGATCCTAGATTTTATAGAGTAATTAAGTACAAAAGGTAATGCTAATGCTACACCCATACAAATAACTGGTTACAAAAGCAAAATACCGCAGATGCTGGAAATCTGAAATAAAACCAGAAAATGCTGGAAATACTCAGGTCAGGCAGCATCTGTGGAGAAAGAAACGAGTAACATTAACTCTTTCTCCACAAATAACTGGTTAGCTCGTAGTTACAAATATTCTGTCCAGTTTTAGGTGTTGTGTATGGATCAAGGCAGTAGAGAAGAGGCAGAAGAGATTTACTAAATTAATGCCAGCGATGAGGTGCTTTTGATATATGGAGAGAAGAGAGAAACTGGAACTTAAGAGCCGAGAAGGATCTAATGGATGTGGTCAAAATTATTAGGGGTCTTGATAAAGTCAATTAGGAAAAACAATCTTCAGTGGTCAGTAAGTTGGTAACTAGAGGGGCTAAATTTAATATTACCAAAAGAATAGAGAGTGAGGTTAGGAGAATTTATTTTTATACAGATGACTGTTCGGACATGGAATGCCAACCACAAACCGGGATAACAAACGGCTGATATTACAATCTTTCTTTCAGTTATATACATTTATACAAGGACTAGGAAGGAGGAAAATTCAGCCACAACTCCTAATCATTATCCAGTGATTACAGCTAAAAGGTCCTTGATATACCTATCAATTCCTCCAATAAAAGGCGAAGAGTTACGAAGGTGACTAAAGGTTTTTATTGACTAAATAACAGCCCACTCTCGTGGGTGATCCGATCCAAGCAGGAGGAATACCAGCCAGTCGCTCACCTTTATACCTGGCCTGGTGGGTGGAGCCAAGGCGGAGTCGGCAGTGGTCATCCCAGGTATAGCAGTGTGGCAAGAGGCGACCTCGTACCGTGATACAATAGTGGTCAGTGATACAGTTATAACGAACAGTGGTGAACAGTGCTAACGATAGTGAACGTGGTTTACCACATTCACCCCTTGTTTAGAATTAAGTCCGGCGGGGTGAAGTGTACTACCAATTCTGGTAGGTCAGTCTGTCCGGAGGCTTCGTAAGCCTCTCCGATCGCCGCAGCGGTGGTGTTGCCTTATCCGGTGCTGGTGCCTTATCCGGTGTTGATGCTGGTGTTTGCGTGGTCGGCGAGGGCTCGTGGGGTTCCGGCATGCCGTCTACCTGGACTGAGGTTGGGGGGGGTGGTGGCGGTGTTTCCGGATCGGCTGAGGGTGCGAGGTCTCGTAGGGAGACAGTGTCCTCCCGCCCGTCTGGGTACGCCACGTAGGCGTACTGGGGGTTGGCGTGCAGGAGGTTCACCCTCTCGACCAGGGGGTCCGTTTTATGGGTCCTCACGTGTTTCCGCAGCCAGACCGGCCCCGGGGCGGTCAGCCAGGTTGGTAGAGTGGTTCCCGTAGTCGACTTCCTGGGGAAAACGAACATTCGTTCATGGGGGGTGGTGTTAGTGGCCGTGCAAAGTAATGACCGGATGGAGTGCATCGCTGTCGGGAGGACTTCTTGCCAGCGGGAGGTTGGGAGGCCCTTAGACTTTAAGGCTAAGAGGACGGCCTTCCATACCGTCGCGTTCTCTCTTTCCACCTGACCGTTACCTCTGGGGTTGTAGCTGGTGGTCCTGCTTGCTGCAATACCTCTCTCTAGGAGGAATTGCCGGAGTTCCTCGCTCATGAAGGAGGAGCCCCGGTCGCTGTGTATATAGTTCGGGAACCCGAACAAGGCGAAGAGGGCATTCAGGCACTTAATGACCGTGCTACTGGTCATGTCGGGGCAGGGGAAGGCAAAGGGGAAACGGGAGTACTCATCAACGATGTTGAGGAAGTACACATTACGGTCAGAGGACGGGAGGGGCCCCTTAAAGTCGATGCTCAGGCGCTCGAAGGGGCGGGTGGCCTTGATCAGGCTTGCTCGGTCCGGCCTATAGAAGTGCGGTTTGCACTCCGCACAGGTCTGGCAGTTCCTGGTCATGGTCCTGACCTCCTCGATGGAGTAGGTCAGGTTGCGGGCCTTAATGAAATGGTAGAGTCTGGTGACTCCGGGGTGGCAGAGCTGGTCGTGGAGGGTCTGAAGCCTATCGATATGCGCGCTGGCGCATGTCATTCGTGAAAGGGCATCAGGGGATTCGTTCAGCTTGCCTGGCCGGTACAAGATCTCATAATCGTAGGTGGAGAGCTCGATTCTCCATCTCAAAATCTTGTCATTCTTGATTTTGCCCTTCAGCTTGTTATTAAACATGAAAGCCACCGAACGCTGGTCGGTGAGGAGGGTAAATCGTTTGCCTGCCAGGTAGTGCCTCCAGCGCCGTACTGCCTCCACGATCGCCTGGGCCTCTTTCTCGACCGACGAATGTCGGATCTCGGGGCCCTGTAGGGTCCTTGAGAAGAAGGCCACTGGCCTCCCCTCCTGGTTTAGGGTGGCGGCTAAGGCGAAGTCGGAGGCGTCGCTCTCCACCTGAAAGGGGATGGACTCGTCCACTGCGTGCATCGTGGCCTTGGCTATGTCTCCCTTAATGAGGGAGAAGGCCGCGCACGCCTCCTCCGTGAGGGGGAAGGAAGTGGCTTTCAGGAGGGGTCTGGCTTTGTCCGCGTAATTGGGTACCCATTGGGCATAGTAGGCGAAAAGCCCCAGGGTTCTCCTAAGTGCTTTAGGGCAGTGGGGGAGGGGTAGCTCCATGAGGGGGCGCATTCTTTCTGGGTCGGGGCCGATGATTCCGTTCTCCACTACGCAGCCGAGGATGGCAAGGCGCGTGGTGTTAAACACGCATTTCTCCTTATTGTAGGTGAGGTTCAGCCGTTGGGCCGTACGGAGGAATTTCTCCAGATTCGCGTCATGTTCCTGCTGGTCGCGGCCGCAGATAGTGACGTTATCTAGGTAGGGGAATGTAGCCTGCAGTTCGTTCTGGTCAACCATCTGGTCCATCTCCCTTTGGAAGACCGAGACCCCATTAGTGACACCGAAGGGGACCCTAAGGAAGTGGTATAGGCGCCCATTCGCCTCGAAGGCGGTATACTGGCGGTCCTCAGGGTGGATAGGGAGTTGGTGGTAGGCCGACTTCAGGTCGATGGTCGAGAATACTTTATACTGTGCAATCTGATTGACCATGTCAGATATGCGGGGGAGGGGGTATGCGTCCAGCTGGGTATATCTGTTTATGGTCTGGCTGTAGTCGATGACCAGGCGGTTTTTATCGCCGGTCTTTACGACTACGACCTGGGCACGCCAGGGGCTGCTGCTCCCCTCGATAATGCCCTCTTTCAGGAGGCGCCGCACCTCAGAGCTAATGAAGGCTCTGTCCCCGGCGCTATACCGCCTGCTTTTGGTAGCGACGGGTTTGCAGTCAGGGGTAAGGTTAGCAAACAGAGAGGGTGGCGGGACCTTGAGGGTGGAGAGGCTGCAGGTGTTACGCGGTGGGCGGTTTAACGTTTGCTGGTTGTTGACTGTGAGTGGGGGGAGGGGTCCACCGTATGCTAGGGTTACGCTTTGGAGGTGGGATTGGAAGTCCAGCCCTAGTAGGACGGCAGCGCAGAGATGGGGGAGGACGAGGAGTTTAAAGTTTTTATACTCCGTGCCCTTAACCGACAGGGTCACGACACAGTAGCCGCTGATGTCCGTGGCGTGGGACCTCGATGCCATCGAGATTCGGCTGCGCGTTGGTAGGACAGAGAGGGAGTAGTGGCTCACCGTGTCTGGGTGGATGAAGCTCTCCGTGCTTCCGCTGTCGAACAGGCAGGTCGTGGCGTGGCCGTTCACTTTGATGTCCATCATTGACTTGGACAGATGGTGCGGGCGGGCTTGGTCCAGGGTGACGGAAGCTAGTGTGTAGCTGAGCGAGTCGTTGTCATCTGCGGGCGAGGCGGTCGGGCGTGGTGAGTAAAATGGCGTCTCCCACGAGGTAGGGCCCCATGAGGCACTATTGGGGTCGGTTGCCTTAATCAAAGATGGCCGCCCCCATGACTCATGTGTGGGGATGCTGGCCTCAGTTGCCCTAAACAAAGATGGCCGCCCCCATGACTCATGTGTGGGGATGCTGGCCTCAGTTGCCCTAAACGAAGATGGCCGCCCCCATAGTTCGCATGCGGCACTGCTGGCCTCTGAGGATCCGCTCCTGCAGGCCTTGGAGAAGTGGCCTTTCTTCAGGCAGGTTCTACATATGGAGTTCTTGGCTGGGCAGCGCGACCTCGGGTGCTTCTCCTGGCCACAAAAAAAACAGCCGGCGGCCCGATCGCGGATGCCCGATGTCGGGGCCGGTGCCGGGGGTGGCGGGGCCGGTCGGGTCCGGGACGCCGACGCAGAGGTAGGTCCCGGGGGCGGCGCTGGGAAGGGTGCTGTGGTAGGGGTCGGGCCCGAGTCCCAGGGTCGCGAGCAGTACCTGGTGAATGCTTCCTGATCTTGGTGGGCCACTTCCAGGGAGATAGCGAGGGCTTCAGCTTTTTCCATGCTGAGGTCTTTAGCTTCCAGCAGTCTTTGCCGTGAGTACTCGGACCGTAGGCCTTTCAGGAATGCGTCGCGGATATTATCTTCAGTATTTTCGGCTGCCGACACCGATTTAAAGTCACAGTTCCTGGCGAGTGCATATAGCGCCTGTGAGAATTCGGCTACTGATTCTCCTGGCTGTTGCGGCCGTGATCTTAGGAGGTGCCTAGCGTACATGTAGTTTACCGGGGTCCGGTACTTCTGTTTCAGCAGGTTGATGGCGGTCTCGTAGGTAGTCATGTCCTCGATGAGAGTGTATACTCTCGGGCTCAGTTGTGCCTGCAGGACACTTAGTTTGGATGCCTGAGGGACGCTGGATTCTCTCAGGTATGATTCGAAGCAGACCAGCCAGTGTTTAAAGTCTGCGGCTGAGTTTGCTGCTCGTGGGTTCAGGTCCAGGTACGGCGGTCTGAGGGCTCGCAGCCAAGCTGGCTGGTGTGGCTGTGCTCCTGGGAGCTGCGCTGGTGGCTCCTCCGCCGGTTGTGACTCGTTGTCGGACATCATTAAATTTAGTCAATAAAATTGATATACCTATCAATTCCTCCAATAAAAGGCGAAGAGTTACGAAGGTGACTAAAGGTTTTTATTGACTAAATAACAGCCCACTCTCGTGGGTGATCCGATCCAAGCAGGAGGAATACCAGCCAGTCGCTCACCTTTATACCTGGCCTGGTGGGTGGAGCCAAGGCGGAGTCGGCAGTGGTCATCCCAGGTATAGCAGTGTGGCAAGAGGCGACCTCGTACCGTGATACAATAGTGGTCAGTGATACAGTTATAACGAACAGTGGTGAACAGTGCTAACGATAGTGAACGTGGTTTACCACAGTCCTGTCATGTGATTGTTTGATAAAGACAAGTGCAGGCTCACCTGTGATACTACCTCCCTTTTCCCACAATCCAGCAGCCTGCCAACACTCACTGTTTAGGTTCACACACCAAGTATGGCTACTTGGTTGAGATATCAGAGGGTAGCTGGCATCTGTGGAATATTACCATAACATGAATCACTGCCTTAAGGAAAGGAGTGCAAAATAAAAAGAATAGTAATTATTTCATTTTATCTATCTATTGTAAAGGCCAGACAAGATTAAAAGAAAAAAATCTGCCTATGCCAGTAATATGCAATAGAAACAAAATGGTGGAAATAGATAACAGGTCTGCAAGCACCTGAAAAGAAAAAAGTCAGGGTACCATTTTGTCATAACTGAAGTGGGAATGTACAGTATCCCCTTACTACAGAGAGACTAAAATGTAGAACAGGCAAATGGCAAGAATACCTTAATGGGGCAGCTAAGAAAGATGGTTGTGGTGGTTGAAGGTCAATCATCACAGCCCCAGGACATTGCTGCAGGAGTTCCTCAGGGCAGCGTCCTAGGCCCAACCATCTTCAGCTGCTTCATCAATGACCTTCCCTTCAGCATAAGGTCAGAAATGAGTGTGTTCGCTGATGACTGCACAGGGTTCAGTGCCATTCACAACTCCTCAGATAATGAAGCAGTCTATGCCCACATGCAACAAGACCTGGATGACGTTCAGGCTTGGGCTGATAAGTGGCAGGTAACATTTGTGCCACAGAAGTGCCAGGCAATGACTGTCTCCAACAAGCCAGAGTCTAACCACTGCCCCATGACATTCAATGGCATTACCATCACCGAATCCCCCACCATCAACATCCTGGGGATCACCATTGACCAGAAACTTAACTGCACCAGCCACATAAATACTGTGGCAACAAGAGCAGGTCAGAGGCTAGGTATTCTGCGATGAGTGTCTCACCTCCTGATTCCCCAAAGCCTTTCCACCATCTACAAGGCACAAGTAAAGAGTGGGAAGTCACACAACACCAGGTTATAGTCCAACAGCTTTATTTGAAATCACAAGCTTTCGGAGCACTGCTCCTGCGTCAGGTGAAGAGCAGTGCTGCGAAAGCTTGTGATTTCAAATAAAGCTGTTGGACTATAACCTGGTGTTGTGTGACTTCCCACATTTGTCCACCCCAGTCCAACACCGGCATCTCCACATCAAGTAAAGAGTGTGATGGAATACATTCCACTTGTTGGATGAGTGCAGCTCCAACAACACAAGAACCTTGACACCATCCAGAGCAAAGCAACCTGCTTGATTGGCACCCCATCCACCACCTTAAACAATCACTCCTTCATACCGTGGCCGCAGTGTGTACCATCTACAAGATGCACTGCAGCAACTCGCCAAGGCTTCTTCGGCAGCACCTCCCAAACCCGCAACCTCTTCCACCTAGAACAAGAGCAGCAGGCGCCTGGGAACACCACCACCGCCACGTTCCCCTCCAAGTCACACCGTCCTGACTTAGAAGTATATCGCCGTTCCTTCATCGTCGCTGGGTCAAAATCCTGAACTCCCTACCTAACAGCATGGTGGGCGTACTTTTACCCCACGCACTGCAGCGGTTCAAGGCGGCGGCTCACCACCACCTTCTCCAGGGCAATAAGGGATGGGTGATAAATGCTGGCCTTACCAGCGATGCCCACATCCCATAAACTAATTAAAAAATGTTTAATTATCTGAACAGATTTCTCCTCTTTAGAACAAGATGCAAAGTGCTGGATGATGTACAAAGCTCATGTCATTCAGGCTGTGAAAAGCCGATGTACCCAAAGGACTACTGGACTAGTAATCCAGAGGCCTGACCTCCTAATCCAGAGAATGAGAGTTCAAATCCCACCATGGCAGTTGGAGAATGTGAAAAGCTGGAAGTAAAATGCTGGTATCAGTTAAAGTGACCCTGAAGCTGTCGGATTGTCATACAATCCCAACTGGTTCACCAATGTCGTTTAAGAAAGGAAACCTGCGTCCTTACCTGGTCTGGCTTATGTGTAACTCCAGTCCCACACACATCTGGTTAACTCTTAACTGCTCTCTGAAGTGGCCTGGCAAGCCACTCAATTGTATCAAACCACGACCAACGGTTTAAGAAGCAGAGCCACCACGACCTCCTTAGGGCAGCAAATGCTGGCCTTGCAAGGGACGGCCACAGCCCGAGAATGAATATACAAAATAGACTCTCCCACCACCTGCCCGCTATGGCGCGGCACTAATCTGGGAAGTCGGAAAGAAAAGATAACTTACATATTATGTAAGATAATAAGAGTTAATTCCTAATGGAAATGCTCGACATGTCTGCAGTGTTCCGGGGTTGCCAGCTTTGAGATGATTGGACGCATCAAATAAACTGTAGTAAAATATAACGTTTAAAATAAACTATTAGTGTAGTCTATTTGTGATACGATTTAAAAATCGGCTTCCAAAAGATTGAGACGGAGGGTCAGAAACTTGAGCTCAAGTTGTGGGCGAAGCGGCTGGTGAATGGGTAGCCGCGCTCACGTGACCCTATTTTGTTTCGCTTTATTGAAGCTAATTTATTTCCCGAGGCCACATTCTTGAACGCAGGAAGTAGCAGTCAGGCCCGAGACTCTTCTGTTCGGAGATAATCCTGGTGGCGGCTGTTGTTGCAAAAGCCAAGCGGCGCTCGAACTTCAGAGATTAGCCTGACGGTTGCTAATCTTTGTTAACTGGGTGGGGAGCCGGGAGGTCGCGGCTTTTCGCGGCAGCACCATTGCGTGAGCTGGTTTATTCGGGCGTTTTTGAGAAGCAGCCGTAATGTCCAAGCTTACTCTCGCTGGAATCACTTTCTTTACACGCCGTTGCGTTTTCCATGTGTGCAAACTACCGTATCAAGGTTGACCGGGGCATTGTGAGATCCGATGTACTCAAGTTGGATAAAAAAACCCTCTTGTATTATTTGAACTGAACAGATACGGTTATACGCGTCAAGAAAAGACCGGTTTCGCGATTCTGACTGGTGAATGATGTTGGCAGAGCCCCAGACGCTGGCTGTGTGCCGGGGACATACTTCGGTTGACGATTACTCAACGAATGTATCAAATGCTCGAGAGTCCTAAACGGAGGTTTATATTCCTCCAGCGAAACTTAACAAGATCTGGATTCTGGACTTGCCTGGCTGAAGCGTTTTCCACAGTGAGGTGATTCTGGAGATGGAGGACTCGCAAGCTCTCCATCGAGGCTGGATAAATACGGCTGCGAAGCTTCGTAGGAAGAATAAGGTGACATGACGTACACGATATTCTTAAACATAAAGCATTTTTGAGTTCCCTTTTCCCCACGTGTTCAAAAGCTTCACATTAAGTATGTCCAGTAAATTTAATAAATCGCATTACAGATACCAGGTTGAGGACATAGCTAAATCCATATGTAGACTAAAGTCACTTTTACTAAAATAAAAGTGTTCTTGTGAATAATGTTAAACATTAATGTTTTCTGAGAGAAAATTTGATCCCAGCCACGAATTTGAAGGCCTGGACTACAGGCACTTAATCTGAAATTACCTCCAATTAAATGTTGGGAAGACCGAAGCCATTGTCTTTGGTCCCCACCACAAACTCTGTTCCCTAGCCACCGACTCCATCCCTCTACCTGGTCACTGTCTCAGGCTGAACCAGGACGGTTCACAACCATGGTCCTATTTGACCCTCAGCTGAGCTTCGACCCCATATCCTCTCGTCACCAAGACCTCCTACTTCCACCTCCATAACATCGCCCGTCTCTGCCCCTGCCTCAGCTCATCTGCTGCTGAAACCCTCACCCATGCTTTATTATCTCGAGACTCGACTATTCCAATGTACTCCTTGCATCCCCCATAAACTTGAGCTGATCCAAAACTCTGCTGCTCCTATGCTAACTTGCACCAAGTCCCGTTCACCCATCACCCCTGTGCTTACTGAGCTACATTGGCTCCCGGTCGGGCAACACCTCGACTTTAAAATCCTCATCCTTGTTTTCAAATCCCTCTATGGCCTTGTCCCTCCCTATCTCTGTAATCTCCTCCAGCCTCACAACCCTCCGAGATCTTTGCACACCTCCAACTCTGCCCTCTTGCACATCCCTGATTTTCATCACTCCACCATTGGTGGCTGTGCCTTCAGCTGCCTAGGCCCAAAGCTCTGGAAATCCCTTCCTAAGCCTCTCCGTATCTCTAGCTCTCCTCCTTTTAAGATGCTCTTTAAAACTTCCCTCTTTGATCAAGCCTATCCTAAAATCTCCTTCTGTGGCTGGGTGTCACATTTTGTTTGATAACACTCCAGTGAATCGCCTTGGGATGTTTTACTAAGTTAAAGGCGCTATATACATGCAAGTTGTTGTTGTAAGGACCCAATAATGGTTCCTTACCTAATAAAACAAGGAGCAGAATTATGACAAATTGATGTGATAGCAGGGCACAGATAACTTAATTAACCATTTCTAAATTGGCGTTTGTTGCCAGATACAATTAATATTTTGCACAGTACCCATTACAGTCCTTTGGTTAATTTGGCCCAGGAAGCAATGTGCACGACCTATGTTTGGCATCCTGGCATTTCCACTTCCATGTACTCTTATTGTTTATCGATGCATATTTAAAAAAATATTTTCCAAACAATGTATTTGTGTGTATGCAGGATAACTTGTTTGTTCTTACACGAGAAGTGTCTTACTGTACAGGTATAGCATCTTGTGTACGGTTTACTCTCTGCTTAAGAAATGACAGCAGTAAAGAAAACTGGGGACTGGTCTAGTGGGATGGGCGTCTCCCACATTAAGCAGTTTTGAAGCACATCTCCGTGCAATCCTGCGGCTGTGTGTTGCGTTGGTTGCACAGAAGGTATTGCGCCTCTGCCCTTGGTGGATCCCTGTGAGCAGGAGGTGAGATGCAGAGCGCTGTAACTGATCTCTATTCATCAGTTTCCGTCTGAGACGTCGCTCTGCTCTGGGGTCACCCGGGGCAGGGGAGTGGTAAACTAAGCCGAAACGGATAATTAATCTGCATCAGAGCTGCTGGCGGCCGACACAAAACGACTCCGGCATCACCAGGGCCTTTTCAATTCATTTTTAATAGCAAGCACCACAGTGTCTACAGGATTCTGTGTGTGTCTTTTCTTTTGGCATAAAAACAATACCTCAGCCGTCAGAGTCAAAAGCGAAAGATGAAATCTGCGGGGTTAGATGTAGAACTGTGCGATAGCTTTGTCGATTCGCATAAATATGTGGATTAGAAAGCTGCTGGAGCGTAGCACGGGATTCTTGTGCGAAATCCTTCATTCATTAGTAGACTGAAAGCCGAAGATTGAAGACATTGTATGTCGGGCAATGTGGCTGAGGATTGGAAACCACACTTCGTTTAGGAGCAACATAAACCCCGGATTTGGCTAATCTCACTGGCGACACTTCTGCTGTTCATTTCGCAACTTCAGCGTTGCACTTCTGGTTTTTTGGCGATTGGTTTCGTAAACGTGTCGAAGTGCAAAGAATAGAATTTGCGTGCAACCACCTCCTCTCGAAGTTTACAAACCCACATTAAGTTCTAAATACAAAAAAAACCCATCAAATCGAGGCTTTCGAAATCTAAACCAGCAAAACTGCAGCTACTATGCTGGTCGAAACCAACTTTTTTAGGCAAAAGGCTTGAGTCATTGACCCCATATTGACCGTCAGGACGGCATTAGTTCAGGAGAAAATTATAAAAGCTTTCAGCAATGTCAGTAGTTAGGGGCGTGTTTTCGCCTTGACCCTGACCCGCGATTTATCATTTCTACAAAGATTAGTTATGATAAAAATTCCGGGAACGCACCACCCGGGACCAGAAACTTAAAATCGCAAATGCAACTTTGAGCAAGAATATGCATATCCAGTTGCTTCAGTACTCATGCCCTGCTCTGAATTCTGCGCAGGAATGTAGAGAGCATCAGCAGCCTTAGCACATTGCAGAACAGTTTCCAGTGGAAGTGGCTCTACAATATAACCGTGCCATTAAATGAACCCGGGAACATTACGCACTCCTGTCCAATATTAGATATTGATTTTCAACTCTTTAGCTCCTCACAGATTTGAAATGAAGGTCCGGGGGAAATATTACCAAAAACTAATGATATATAGTACACTGTGCTTAACTTGTTTTAGATATTTTTCATCAGTGAAGGAAACCTCCATTTGGAACTTGAGGATTTTACTTCAATTTTCCTTCTGATTACCTCCCTTGCCCCTTCTGAAGGTCGTAATTCACTTGTGGGCATAGGTGTGAATGGTCCTTCAGTGCTTCAGCTAAATGCCAGTTTTTAAGTGTGATACAGGGAAGTGATGTTAGCAACCTATTCAACAGCAACAACTTACATACCTTTAATGTAGTAAAACACCCCAAGGCGCTTCAAGGGAGTATTATCAAACAAAATTTGACACCGAGCCACATAGAGATATTAGGACAGATGACCAAAAACTTGGTCAAAGAGGTAGGTTTTAAGGAGGAGAGCGAGCTAGAGATGTGGAGAGATTTAGGGAGGGAATTCCAAAGCTTTGGGCCTTGGCAGATGAAGGCATGGCTGCCAGTGGTGCGATTTAAAATGGGGATGTGGCAAAAGGCCAGAATTGGAGGAGCACAGATATCTCGGAGGGTTGGAGGAGGTTACAGAGATGGGTAGGGATTTGAACACAAGGATGAGAATTTTAAAATCATAGTATTGCTGGAGCCAATGTAGGTCAGCAAGCGCAGAGGTGATGGGTGAATGGGATTTGGTGTGAGTATATGGAGGGTCAAAAATGGGAGGCCGGTCATGAGAGCATTGGAATATTCAAGTCTAGAGGTAACAAAGGAATCGATGAGGGTTTCAGTAGATGAGCTGAGGCAGGGGTGGAGGAGGGTGATGTTAGAGGTGGAAATGGGCAGTCTTTGTGATGGAGTGGATATGAGATTGGAAGCTCATCTTGGTCAAATAGGACACCAAGGTTGCAAACAGTCTACCCCACTATTCAAAAAAGGTGGTAGAGAGAAAACAGGGAATTATAAGCCTGACATCGGTAGTGGGGAAAATGCTAGAGTCCATTATAAAAGATGTAATAGCAGAGCACTTGGAAAACAGTGACAGGATCGGACAAAGTCAACATGGATTTACAAAAGGTAAATCATGCTTGACTAATCTACTGGAATTTTTTGAGGATGTAACTGGTAGAATAGATAAGGGAGAACCAGTGGATGTGGTGTATTTGGACTTTCAGAAGGCTTTCGATAAGGTCCCGCATAAGAGATTAGCATGCAAAGTTAAAGCACATGAGATTGGGGGTAAGGTACTGACTTGGATAGAGAACTGGTTGGCAGACAGGAAGCAAAGAGTTGGAATAAACGGGTCTTTTTCCAAGTGGCAGGCAGTGACTAGTGGGGTACTGCAGGGATCGGTGCTAGGACCCCAGTTATTCACAATATATATTAATGATCTAGACGAGGGAACTAGATGTAATATCTCCAAGTTTACAGACGACACAAAGCTGGGTGGGCGTGTGTGCTGTGAGGAGGATGCCGAGAAACTCCAGTATGATTTGGACTGGTTGGGTGATTGGGCAGATGCATGGCAGATGCATTATAATGTGGATAAATGTGAGGTTATCCACTTTGGTGGCAAAAACAGGAAGACAGATTATTATCTGAATGGCAATAGATTGGGAGAAGGGGAAGTGCAATGAGACCTGGGTGTCCTTGTGCACCAGTCGCTGAAGGTAAGCATGCAGGTGCAGCAGGCGGTTAAGAAGGCAAATGGTATGTTGGCCTTCGTAGCGAGAGGATTCGAGTACAGGAACAACGATGTCTTGCTGCAGTTGTACAGGACCTTGGTGAGACCACACCTTGAGTATTGTGTGCAGTTTTGGTTGCCTTATCTGAGGAAGGATGTTCTTGCCATGGAGGGAGTGCAACGAAGATTCACCAGACTGATACCTGGGATGGCAGGAATGCTGTATGAGGAGAGATTGGGTCGATTGGGCTTATACTCGCTGGAGTTTAGAAGAATGAGAGGGGATCTCATTGAAACTTATAAAATTCTAACAGGACTAGACAGACTAGATGCAGGAAGGATGTTCCTGATGGCAGGGGAGTCCAGAACCAGTGGTCACAGTCTAAAGATAAGGGGTAAGCCATTTAGGACAGAGATGAGGAGGAATTTCTTCACCCAGAGAGTGGTGAACCTGTGGAATTCTCTACCACAGAAGGCAATTGAGGCCAATTCATTAAATATATTCAAGAAGGAGTTGGATATATTTCTTAAGGCTAAAGGGATCAAGGGATATGGGGAGAAGGCAGGGACAGGGTACTGAGTTTGGATGATCAGCCATGATCTCATTGAATGGCGGAGCAGGCTCGAGGGGCCAAATGGCCTACTCCTGCTCCTATCTTCTATGTTTCTATGTTAGTCTGGTTCAACCTCAGACAGTGGCCAGGACGAGGAATGGAGTCAGTGGCTAGTGAATGGATTTTGTGGCAGTGACTGAAGACAATGGCTCCGATCTTCCAAATATTTAGTTGGAGGAAATTTCTTCTCATCCAGTACTGGATGTTGGACAAGCAGTGTGACAAATCAGAGCTAGTGGACTGGTCGAGAGAGGTGGTGGTGAGGTAGAACTGGGTGTCATCAGCATACATGTGGGACCTGCTGTTGAGTTTTTGGCTGACGTCACTAAGGGGCAGCATGTAGATGGGAAATAGGGGTGGGGAGGCCAATAATAGATCCTTGGGGGACTCCAGAGGTAACGAAGTGGGAAGAGAAGCATTGCAGGTGATTCTCTGGCTCCAACTGGACAGATAAGAATGGAACCAGGTGAGGGCAGTCCCACCCAGCTGGCCTACAGAGGAGAGGCATTGGAGGAGGATGTTGTGGTCAACTGTCTAAGTCTGCAGACAGGTTGAGGAGAGCTAATTTACCATTGTCACAGTCACATAGGATGTCGTTTGTGACTTTGATAAGGGCCGTTTCAGTGCTGTGGCAGGGGCGGAAACTTGATTGAAGGGGTTCATTCATGGAGTCACAGGAAAAATGGGCATGGATTTGGGAGGAGATAGTATAACCCATTATACCTGAGCTCAATCCTGTCTGTACCCATGCACTTTTCACCAGGTGTCATTGAATAGCAGTCAGAAGCAGGAGCCAAGGTTGACTTGTTACCCCTCTAACCTGCAAAGAATAATGCCAGTTTTGATGATCAAACTGCCACCTGACAGATCAGCTAACTTGACAGAGACTGGGGATCAAACTTGTGACTTTTTTGGTCTGTATGGCCCAGTGCAACATCATGTGGTGCATCTACCCACATGACATTGAGGAAACACAAGATTGCTTAAGATTCAATTTATTATAAATATGTGCTTACTATTGAAAATATAATTTAAACCAATTGTTCTGTTTTTGGAACTTTTCCCCCAGATATTTAAAATTGTTCTTTGTATTTCTTATGGAAAATTCCTGGCCTTCACTGTCATGTCCTCTTTAATGCCATTGGTGCTAGCCCCTTAGGAACTGTAGCCACAGACCCATGTTCTACCATTTCATGGCCAATACATTGTTTACTAATATATAGTGCTGCCTACCTAGTTATTTTTAACAACAATTTAATTTACAAAGAAATTGATGAGCAAGCAGAAAAGATTGTAATTATTGAATGTGAAATGGATCTAGGTCCAGTGATTACAATCTTTCTGTGATGGATGTGTCAGGCATATGCAATTTGCTGAGGAATTATACATGATTTTAAATCCACTATTGAGCATGCTGCAAGTAGATTGACAGTGGGAATACCTGTCTATGAAATAATGCAAGTAAAGACATTTCAGATACAAATTTAGAAATATTAAAAAACTGACCACTTATTGTTCTGTAGTTGGTCATACTTTTCTCTAATGCTGTGTTTACTGTATGTTGTAAATCGGGCTGAAGTTTTGGTAGTATCTTGCCCTATCATCAGAGTAGATAGATCTCTAACACTTCATATGGATACAATAATAGAGTACTAATCTTTAGTTTTCTGAAAATCTGTTTAAATGACTATTGGAATCCTATATATAGCAGTGTAAGAGTGAATATTGGTGTGCAATTAGTAAATGACAATGTATCCAGGCCACTCAACATACACTGAATTCATAGTAAGGGAGGAAGTTAATGTAATGCCTGAATGAGTACATTTTATTATTCTTGCAATAAATGCTACATTTGGCAGTTAAATTTATGGGCTACATGATCCCTAGTATATGCAAATGTTTATGCGACAATTTCTCTATTTGATTTCCCTTATTTTATTCCCCCACCCATTAAAATTGCCACTGCTGCATCCCATTGTTTCTCAATCAAATGTGAAGGGATGTATTTTGTGACATGAACTGGTTGTGACATTTTTTCTTCCCACTACCCCTAGTTGGAGTGATCTGCTACCCATGGTTTCTATCGCATTATGCACCTGCATGCTTCGTGGGAAGGTAAAATAAGGATAAGCCATATTCAAAAATGGTATCAGTTGAGATTCTTGTTGAATCCAACAATTGTATTTCAGCAGTGCGAACAACATCCCAGATTCTTTTCTGTCCATTCCACAGACTAATGTAGCCACTACCAGCTTGTACAGGAATGAAGGATGTAATTTTACAGTCAGGACAAGAGCCCTGGTTATTCAGTCACCCCCATTTACTACAGCCATCCTGATGATATTTAAAATGCTCCATTTGGGCTCTTTGGATGGCTTATAAATACAGTTACCATCTTGGAGCCATATAGACTAGACTATGTTACATAGAAACATAGAAGATAGGAGCAGGAGTAGGCCATTCGGTCCCTCGAGCCTGTTCTGCCATTTAATGAGATCATGGCTGATCATCCAAATTCAGTACCCTGTCCCTGCTTTCTCCCCATATCCCTTGATCCCTTTAGCCTTAAGAAATATATCTAGCTCCTTCTTGAATATATTTAATGAATTGGCCTCAACTGCCTTCTGTGGTAGAGAATTCCACAGGTTCACCACTCTCTGGGTGAAGAAATTCCTCCTCATCTCTGTCCTAAATGGCTTACCCCTTATCCTTAGACTGTGACCCCTGGTTCTGGACTCCCCTGCCATCGGGAACATCCTTCCTGCATCTAGTCTGTCTAGTCCTGTTAGAATTTTATAAGTTTCAATGAGATCCCCTCTCATTCTTCTAAACTCTAAATCTCTCCTCATACATCATTCCTGCCATCCCAGGTATCAGTCTGGTGAATCTTCGCTGCACTCTCTCCATGGCAAGAACATCCTTCCTCAGATAAGGTGACCAAAACGGCACACAATACTCAAGGTGTGGCCTCACCAAGGCCCTGTACAACTGCAGCAAGACATCCTTGTTCCTGTACTCGAACCCTCTCGCTACGAAGGCCAACATACCATTTGCCTTCTTAACCGCCTGCTGCACCTGCATGCTTACCTTCAGCGACTGGTGCACAAGGACACCCAGGTCTCATTGCACTTCCCCTTTTCCCAATCTATTGCCGTTCAGATAATAATCTGTCTTCCTGTTTTTGCCACCGAAGTGGATAACCTCGCATTTATCCACATTATGTTCAATCTCTTGTCTGAGTTGAGTTAGCTGATGTTTTCCTGGGGCAGTGGGAGGGGTGTTGTAATTGGCCATAGCATTCCTGGGTCAGGGTAAGAAGTTTTGGCTAGGGTTCCTGTTCGAGCCACTACTGAACGACTCCAGCTGGAAGTGTGTGTATGTGAATGATGGGTGAGGACTCGATCAGCCTTGGCTGTGATGACCTCCGCACTTGGGTAACCTGCCAACATTCACAATCTAACCTCACCAATGAATAATAGCCACTTACACAAGATAACAGAGGGCAACAACCATTTGTGGCATTATGTCCTAGTAAGGAAGTCCGTGTCTTCAGAAGAGAACAGGAGAAAGTTAGAGAATTCAAAAAAATAAAATGCTCCATTTACGCTGAAATACACAAGTGCAGTAGTTCAAAAGTAAACTCTAATAGTGTAAATGTATATGTACCAACCCATTCGAAAATTAAACATTTGTGTATTTTAGACTGGCACTGATCCAGGTGCTGATTACTGCCATAGATGTACTGTGTTTCAGAGGTCAAATCAGACATTAAGTCAGCTGATATTTGGGTCAATTTATGCATTCTGAATCGATCCCACTGTAAACAAGACTGATCTCAGAAGTTTGGTTTTAGATGAGTGCTGATTTAGATCCAATATAACTTCTACCCCTGCTGTACATGGGCTGATGCAGTACAGGACTCTATTATTGAATCAGCAGATGTGGATTTACTGAAGTGGAGGCCAGTTATTCTGATCACATGTACCTGCTGAAATGGTAAACAGCAGCATGCATAGATTTTCACCGGAAACCTATTGCCATTCTGTTGACTCATCTCCTTTTCATTCAGAAGTAAATAGAATGGTCGTACATGAGTAGCTAGAGACTTACAATTATACTCGACTAATACTGGTGCAAAATCTCCAGTGTCAACAGAGATTCTGGTCTTGTCAGCAGACTAAAATACTGCAGATAAGTTGCACCAGTGATCATTGTAAGACTACAACATGAGTTTAGTACTGGCTCTTGGTAGTGAATCCACCTAAGACTTTTCAGAGGTCAGGCCAGTTATACTGTTAATTCACAGTGGTACCATGGAATTTCCAGAAAAGCACTGCTTTGTAGCGCATACAACACTGAATGTGTGATATACTTTGCAGAGACAATGCTTTCATTGCAAGAAAAGTAAGGAAATTATTAGCAATGCCTAACAATTTGGATTTGAATACTAATAACTAAGACTGCCTTAATGACTCCATTATACACTGATAAGGTTTTTTTAATTGAGAAACAAGGTGAAGGGCTGAGAACCATAGTGAGGTTGAAGAGAGTAAAAGATATGGCTAAATCAGGAAGTAGGTAGTGCCAAGAATGTGAAAGGAAGGGAAGACATAGGTTGATGAAGAATGCCATGGTTATGAGATATTGGAAAAGAATGAGCTAGATGAGGAGGCTATACAATGTGTCTTCATTTTAACACATTGAGAATGTGCCCTTTTCTTGATTCTGTCCAGGAGTGCAAGGGAAGTATTGCCTGAGGGTGCAATAGTGTGGTTATGTTGCTGGACTGGTAATCCAGAGACCTGGACTAACAATAATGAGTTCAAATACTATCATGACAGTTTGAGATTTTAAATTCAGTTTTTTAAAAAAAACTGGAAATAAAAAGCTGGTATCAAGTAAAAAAAGAAAAGCGACCATGGATTGTCATAAAAACCTAACTCTCTTTTGTCATTAAAAACCCAACATTAATGTCCTTCAGGGAAGGAAATCAGCCATCCTTACCCAGTCTGAGCTAAAAAAAAATTACACAGTGAGTTGTAATTATCTGGAAAGCATGACCTGAAAGGGTGGTGGAAGCAGATTTAATAGTAACTTTCAAAAGGGAAGTAGATATATAGTTAAAGGAAAAAATTAGCAGGGCTACGGGGAAAGAGCAGGGGAGTGGCACTAATTGGATAGCTCTTTCAGAGAACTGGCACAGGCACAATGGGCCAAATGGCCTCCTTCTGGGCTGTATGATTCTATCTGTGACTCCACACCAACATGATTGATTCTTAACCACTCTGGAGCAAACCACTATAAGCATGGACTGCAGTGGTTCAAGAAGGTCCATCACCACCTAGGGATGGGCAATAAATGTTGGTCTTGCCAGCGATGTCCACACCCTGAGAATTAATTTTTAAAAATCCACTATTGATCACACTGTTGATCAATATAAAACTGCCATAAGTTTGTCTCGGTATCCCCTGGACTAAGAAGCAGAAAAATTACTGAGTTCCCGCTGCTGATCAGTGCTGTGTTGGGAAGTACAGATGTTTGGACATGGGTGAAGACTACAGTGATACCTAGCTTGTTGGCAATCACTATCTAAACTAATGTATCAAGGGTAGGTGCTGGCTGGCTGCTGGAATGCTGCTGGCACCTCTGAGGTTATCGCCCAGCATAAGTCCCTTCCTTCAGAAGAGATGAGAAAAAACTGGAAGCTGAGGAAGCAGTCATTTGTACATTTTTCTGAAGCATGTAAATGTTTTTGCAGAGTTGGCAGTAATGCCAACCCCAGTGTCTCAAATCATGTGACAAACTCTTACAAGTCGTGAGATTTGGTAAGAAATCATGAGTTGCTATTTTTTTCCCCGGCCCTGACCCCTCACTGATGTTTGCTTCCAGACAGGAAGTGCATTCTGCGACCTTTGCTCCTGGACAGGAAGCGCATTCGGCCGTCACTAACTGATTACTACATAAGAACAAAAGAAATAGGAGCAGGAGTAGGTGGATCGGTGACGCCACTATCACATCACTCACAGGCCGGCCTCACTCTGCTTTTGACCATTACTCTTTCCGGAACATAACCTCGTCCAGCCCGACAACCCTCCAAGATACCTGCGCTGCTCCAATTTGGGCCTCTTGTGCATACTTGATTTTAATCGCTCCATCATTGTTGGCCGTGCTTTCAGCTAAGCTCTGGAGTTCCCTCCCTAAACCTCTCCACCTCTCTAGCTCTCTCACCTTTTGGTCACCTGCCCATATATCTCCTTATGTGGCTTGGTGTCAAATTTTGTTTGATAACACTCACCTATGGATGTTTTACTACATTAAAGGCACTATATAAATACAAGTTGTTGTTCACCTAATCGAATAGTCTGATTTGTCTTTCTACCATACTGGATGAATTGAATAAAATGACCCCTTTAGCAGCAAAGTGTCTGAAAGTGCTTCTGAGGATCAATATAAGTAATTTTTGACAATGACGGGGCTGTTTATCCATCCAGCTGACCTATCTGTTATATCTAGACCTGGATGTCTCGCAGTCTGTGAGTAGCACATCCTCCGCAACACTGACCACGCAACCTGCTGCCGATTGCGGAGAGTGAGAGCTGGGGAGAGGCAGAGCCCGACACCGGGAGACAGGGAGCGAGAGAGGGAAGCGAAGCCGAACCTGGCTCTCCAACACATTCATCTGCTTTAGGCCGGGAAGCGGTGGTGGAGTGGATACTCCCCCATGTTTTGCATTAAAGCGGCAGCGGTGCTGCTGGTGTCGGTGCTGTGGGTGAGTCGCTGCTTTCCCTGGTCAATATGTGCAGGCTGGGTGGTTTGGTGGCCCGGGTTGGGTTTTTTTGGAGCCCCGGGCGGAGCTGCCCCGTTAGAATGAAACTGCCCAAGACACCCCATCCTGGATCCTGACCCCCTCTTCCACCGCCCCCCCCCCCAAATATCGTGTGGAGCCAAGGGGTGATCTTTGAGCTGCCCATCTTCTTTCTCCACCCCCCCCCCCCCCCCCCCCCATGGAGGTGGTTCAATGGGCCCGGGCCGCTCGCGCTAATTTAAAAATGGAGCTTGCTCCCGCCGCTGCCCCTCAGTTTTGCTGCCGTGAACAGTTGACCCCCTGCCATTCCCTAGTCACTCACTCACTTAGAGGCCGCTGCCATTTCTAACAGGCCGAAAAGAGACCGTTCCACGCCAAATGACCAATATGCGTATTTTCCACGCACGCACAAATTGACGTATTTTTCCGAACAAAAATCATGAGATTTAGGTGTTCCATTGCGAGATAGCGAGTGATGCTTTAATTCACTCTGAAATTGCATCTCTTGTGATGGAATTGCGAGAGTTGGCAATACAGAGTTGGTATAACTGACTTGAGTTTGATAAAAATCCATTGTGCTGCACGTAAATTCGAATGAGGACTATCCTGTCTCTAAGTCCAAATTTGGCCAACAGCACAGCCACAATGACATCCTCCAATGTCATGTTACCACTTGTGTCAGACTCAGAACCGCAACACGATCAGGAATTTAAAAAGTTGTGATTAAATTTGCGTGGCTATGGGGAGTGAGAATAATTGGATAGCTCTTTCATAGAGCTGGCACAGGTACGATGGGCCAAATGGCCGCCTTCTGTGTTGTATGATAATTATTTGCATTCAGTTTTGGCCAAGCCCTAACATGCAGCAATGACTGCCCTTAAAGTGATGTGAGGGTCTGCCACAGTGTGTGTGTTAGTGTGCATTTCTCATATGATTTAATGTTCATTAGTCTTTTTGGGGTTCCTAAAGTAGAAGCCACGTCCCTCATGAGACATTTAAAACGTGCCCTACACAAAATAAGGAACACAAAAATTCAATCATCAGCCATTGATGTATTCTTGGTCAGTTTTGAACGGTCAACTGCAATAGCATTCAAATATGCTGAAACTATGATAGAGATCCATACAATATCCATTTATTTTTTTTCAACTGAGGCCCAAAGGTGACCCAGAAAAATGCCGCTGATACTATATTCCACAAAAAAATGGGTCGCTGCGTTTTTAATCTGCAGTCACTCTGGGTCTCGCATACCTTCTCGTAGTTACCATTTGTGACAGGATACAAAATAGAGATCTGTGAGCAGATAGTAAGGTGGATAGATAACATCCGTTGTAAATTGCCTGGTTATGACGTCGCGGGTAGGTGTATCAGTGGTTGAGAACATTTTCCTCTGGTGCAGCAACCTAAACCATTAGGTGCTGAGAAAGGAAAACATAGTAAAGATAAGCTGTCGGTTTCTTGTAATACGGTGTCACTTTTCATTGGTGTACGTAAAGCGTAGTTCAGTTTGAGAAACAATTGTACTTAGTGTTCACTAGAAGACCGCTAAAGTTTAATAGTTTCAGAATTAAGACGTCTGAAGTGAAACTTGTGTATTTTCTTTTATACTGGAAAACAAACTGTATGTTTAACTTTAAGACCAGACTGAAGTATGCAGATTTAACCTGCTGCTGGTCTGATCTTTCAATCCAAATTAAGGGGTTGAAAAAAAGACACAACCATCCCCCATCCCCCACCCTCGCTGCAGTAAATTTATTGAATGTCTGAGCTGGAAGCAGTGAAAGGATTTGCCTCAGTGCTAGTATTATACACTGACATGCGCCGGGCTCGCTGTTTGCCCCCTATGTCCGGGTATCAGGAAGTTGTCAGTGTTGTATAATGCATTTATTCAGGAGACATTCGCCTTCAGCAGCAATGTTACTCAGCATTACTCTTTGACCTATTTCGACTCATTTAAAACGTTACTGCTTTTTTGTTGTTGAAAGTATCGGTACGACTTGCAAAAAATCCGCCAATTGATTAATCTAATCTGTCAATTGATCGATCAGACTCTTTATAACCTACCACAGCCTTATTTTAGAAATGATATGTTTTTTTTACATTAATATTTCATGAATTTTACTGGCATTATTAGCTGCCATTTTTTCCGGAACCATGACAGATTGCTTCTCTGAAAACCTGTATTTAGTACAGTGCTACGAAAGGTAAAGGTGCTGACAGATCTGTTTTCCAGAGCCTTTCCACTGGATCTTTGAAGACTTTCCTCTGATACTGACCTTTGCAGGGAAAAAACTACAGCAAGCTTTAATGACTCATCCCTCGAGTAATTTTACTTTTTGGGGGGCAGGCGAAGTAATATCATATCTAAAGTATCATCTGTTGCTATTATTAGCAACTTATTTGCAGTTTTCACACATTTTGATTTTGGTAAATTTGCACTCGCACCTACTTAGTCAGGAGGACAAGTGATACAATGCACTATTTAATAAATTACAGACTGAACAGTTATGGTGCTTCAAGTATGGAATTTAGGATTCTTTGTGGCTTTTTATAAAAATACGACTCTTATTGTCTCGGGGCAGAGAGGGGGGTTGTTGGAATCCAGTGATAAATGGATGTCTGACTGTGGTTTCGAGCCTTGTGCAATCCTATTCACTGGGTATTTTTGCGGACCAACACTGGGTTTCATTAACTCAGCCTGTAGTTTATTAAATGGAGCACTTTGAGCTCTCTGCAATGCAGACCTCCTCTTTCAATGGGTGGCTTTTATGAAAAGAATGCTTCAAGAAATCTGTTTTTAAATACACGAGCCCCGTTGCCAAGTGCAGCGTGACATGCAAGGTAAAAGTTCCTTTATTATCGACCTGGGCGATGTGTAGCGGAGAACAATAGGAGCGACATCCCAGTGTTTAAAAACAGCTACATTCCCTGCTTCTTCTAGATCCGTTGGGAGATATAGGTTTATTGTAGCAGTTTGTTTTTTTGAAGATTTCGCGACATCTAGACTCTCCATCATGTCCGTGCTGAAGCCCTACGCTCAGTCTCTTCTATTATTTATCGCGCACCTTACACGGAAACGATCCAGTTTTCTATCGACGCTTTTGCCATTTAAACCTGTAAGTTGCTTTCCAGCCACGGATATTCGGACTGGTCGAGCTTGCTGCTGGCGGGCATTGTCCTCGCTGCTCTCGGCGAGCCGGGACGCTCGGTTGCAGGCACGGTTTGTCTGGGCGGTGTAGCTCGGCTGTGCGGGAGGATTTGCAGTGCTCGCTGCCCCAGGCGACCATTAGCCGTGACTGGGTAAGCGCTCCCACTACCTGCTGACACGCCATTACTCATTGTGCTCCTGCAAATCTGTTCCATCCACATCGTGTGGGAGTGGACTTCATCTAGGGTGTACCACACGCGTGGACAGAGCCGAGGTGTGAACTAAACGGTCAGGTTGCTGTATCTATGCGGGCACTTCTCCCCATCACCAGGGATAGATAGTCTTCTGAGCAGCACTGGCTTTGATGCACATCATGTGATTATGGAGATTGATTTTCTTCGAGATCCGAGGATTTGCAACTCCACCCCCGCCCCCCAGCCGTTTTGTGATGGGGTGTTGATTTTTTAAAAGTCAACGCGAAGGTGGCAGGACAGTAAACTCGGTTAGCTAGATTTTAATCCAGACTCCTGCCCACAATTTCCGTTGAACCGTGAAACTGAAGCAGAAGAATGCACGCTGTACACAGAATACATTATCTGCAGTACTTTAATCCCCGCTTGACCTTACAGGTTTACCATGGAGCCCAGTGTTATTGGAATTCGTTGCGGGTGCTCAAGCTGATATGTAGTTGTAATAGGATCCAACCCAGGTACAGGAGAATAAATAAGAACGGAAAATGCTGGAAATACTCAGCAGGCCAGGCAGCATCTGTGGAGAGAGGAACAGATTTAACGTTTCAGATCGTCAGAACCCAAGTGTACAGGAGAAACATAGAAGATAGGAGCAGGAGTAGGCCATTCGGCCCCTTGAGCCTGTTCCGCCATTTAATGGCTGATCATCCAAATTCAGTACCCTGTCCCTGCTTTCTCCCCATATCCCTTGATCCCTTTAGCCTTAAGAAATATATCTAACTCCTTCTTGAATATATTTAATGAATTGGCCTCAACTGTCTTCTGTGGTAGAGAATTCCACAGGTTCACCGCTCTCTGGGTGAAGAAATTCCTCCTCATCTCTGTCCTAAATGGCTTATCCCTTATCCTTAGACTGTGACCCCTGGTTCTGGACTCCCCTGCCATCGGGAACATCCTTCCTGCATCTAGTCTGTCTAGCCCTGTTAGAATTTTATACGTTTCAATGAGATCCCCTCTCATTCTTCTAAACTCTAGCGAATATAAGCCTAATCGACCCAATCTCTCCTCATACGTCATTCCTGCCATCCCAGGTATCAGTCTGGTGAATCTTCGCTGCACTCCCTCCATGGCAAGAACATCCTTCCTCAGATAAGGCGACCAAAACCCCACACACTACGCAAGGTGTGGTCTCACCAAGGCCCTGTATAACTGCAGCAAGACATCCTTGCTCCTGTACTCGAATCCTCTCGCTATGAAGGCCAACATGCCATTTGCCTTCTTAACCGCCTGCTGCACCTGCATGCTTACCTTCAGCGACTGGTGCACAAGGACACCCAGATCTCGTTGCACTTCCCCTTTTCCCAATCTATTGCCGTTCAGATAATCTGCCTTCCTGTTTTTGCCACCAAAGTGGATAACCTCGCATTTATCCACATTGGGCAAATGCATGGCAGATGCAGGGCAGATGCAGTATAATCACCCAACCTGTCCAAATCATACTGGAGTTTCTCTGCATCCTCCTCACAGCACACACGCCCACCCAGCTTTGTGTTGTCTGCAAACTTGGAGATATTACATCTAGTTCCCTCGACTAGATCATTAATATATAATGTGAATAACTGGGGTCCTAGCACCGATCCCTGCGGTACCCCACTAGTCACTGCCTGCCACTTGGAAAAAGACCCGTTTATTCCAACTCTTTGCTTCCTGTCTGCCAACCAGTTCTCTATCCAAGTCAGTACCTTACCCCCAATCCCATGTGCTTTAACTTTGCATGCTAATCTCTTATGCGGGACCTTATCGAAAGCCTTCTGAAAGTCCAAATACACCACATCCACTGGTTCTCCCTTATCTATTCTACCAATTACATCCTCACAAAATTCCAGTAGATTAGTCAAGCATGATTTACCTTTTGTAAATCCATGTTGACTTTGTCCGACCCTGTCACTGTTTTCCAAGTGCTCTGCTATTACATCTTTTATAATGGACTCTAGCATTTTCCCCACTACCGATGTCAGGCTTACCGGTCTATAATTCCCCGTTTTCTCTCTACCACCTTTTTTAAATAGTGGGGTTACATTAGCTACCCTCCAACCCATGGGAACTGTTCCAGAGTCTATAGAATACTTGATTTAGGTAAAAGGAGAGGATTTGCATTTGTGAAGCACCTTTCATGATGCCAGGATGTCCCAAAGCACTTTACAGCCAATAAAGTACTTTTGAAGTGTCGTCATGGTTGTAATGTAGGGAAACGTGGCAGCCAATTTGCACACAGCAAGTCCCCACAAACAGCAATGGTGTAATGACCAGATAATCTGCTTTAGTGATGTTGGGTGAGGGATAAACATTGGCCAGGACCACAAAAGAATACCCTCACTGTTCTTCCAACAGTACCATGGGATCTCTTACACTTACCTGAGAGATCAGACGAGGCCTCGGTTTAACATCTCAGCTGAAAGATGGCACTACCTCAGTGCAGCACTACCTCAGTACTGGACTGAAGTGTCAGTCTGGATTATCAAGTCTCTGGAGTAGGCCTTAAACCACGACCTTCTAACTCAGTGAGAGTGCTACCATGGAGTTAAGGCTGACACTTAATTTACAGTTGTACCATAGGAATGGAGGTAACACGCATTCTTGCAAATACGTGCTTCCAAGGATCCAGTCACAACCCCAGTTATAGTTCAGAAAAAGTTTTGTACCTGTAATTTGTTTTACAGTTTTTAGTGAAAATTAATGTTTCCTACTAGACTGTATCAATGACCTTCTGACTCAGCGAGAATGCTACCACACATTATGTGGCAAAGGTGGGCCAATTTTCACACATCAAGGCTCCACAAACAAGATAAATAAACAATTAATTTGTTTGTTGATCTTGGCTGAGGGATGAATGTTGGTTAGGACACCAGGAAACGTCCCTGCGCTACTTCACATGATCACATGATCATTTATTTCCATCTGAAGTGGGCAGACAGGACTTCCCTCAGTTTGATGTCTTTTCCAGAAAATGACACCTTAGACAAGGGTGCACTCCAAATACTGTACTGAAGTGTCAGCATAGACTAACTGCTCCAGTCCTGGATGGGAACTTGAACCTGTGATTCAGAGAGCTGGGGTTAAAGAACAGTATGGTAAGAAAAGAGGTTTTATAGAGGCTTTTGAAGGCAGGGAGAAAGGTGGGAAGGCAATGAGATTTTGGGACACTTCTAGAGGGCAGGGGCACGACAGTTTAAAGATGAAAGGAATTGAGAGTCAGATGGTGAGGAATGGCTGGAGAGGAATGGTTGGAGTGGATTACTCAAATAGGATGGGGTAAGGCCATGGGGGATTTGAAAATGAAGACCAGAATCTTGAAGCGATTCACTGGAGCACAGGGGAGGTTGGTGAGAATGGGAGTGATCGGTGTGTGGGACTGTGTGCAGGAGGACTTGGGTCACAGAGTTCTGGATTAATTGAATAAAAAGCAAAAAAATTGTAACTGCTGGAAATCTGAAACAAAAACAAAAAAATGTTGGAAACACACAGGCCAGTCAGCACCTGTGGAGAGATCAGATAAGTTAACATTTCAAACACACATCTTTTCATCAGAACTGAAAAAAGTAAAAGATTTTTATTGAATTAGAACAAAGGGAAGGGAAAAATAAAGGATAAAGTATCAGTAGAATGACCTGCAACATACTTAAAAGAAAAACAGAAGATAAATAGATGACATAAAAACAGAAAATGCTGGAAATACTCAGCAGGTCAGGCAGCACCTATGGGGAGAGAAAAACAAGGTGAAAATAGGAGAAGTTGACAAATAGGTTGGGATCCGCTGGGCTTGAAAAGAATGAGCACATAGTTGGATGTGCAAAGCATTTAATGACCTTGTGAGAATAGAGAGGCTAAGGGTAGCTTTTTATGGAGTGGAGGACATGATGGTAGTTTTAAGAGGAGTGGGATCAGTGCCTGAAGTAATGGAGAGATTGAAGATGTCATAAACGTGGGGCTGTGAAGGAAATATTGGGTGGCTGAGTGGATGGCCTTGATTTTGAAAACAAAGTAATCCATTCATTCATACCTAGATTTATTGACGAGTGTGGAGCGTGTTAGGGAGGGGTCTTGGAGCAGGCATTTTGATATGAAAAGTTGTTTTGGGTTGCCCTTGCCTTCCAGGATGATTTTGGAGTAATGGGAGGATTTGGATTTGACCACGAAGAGAGCGGAGTGGTGTTGCTTGAACTGGTCAAGACCGTTCTGGAGGGGGACAGCCGTGCTAGTTGTTTGCTGTGTGTGCTCTAGTATGAGGTCCATGGATGCGAGACCATGGAGGTGGCAGTTACATCCAGGGAGTGGTGGGGATGGGGGATTGTCTAGGATCTGGTGTGGGTGAGGAAGTTAATTATGAAGGTACGGCAGTTATTTAGCACGAAATTCAATGTGGATGGTAGGCCACAGTAGAAAGAGTTGGAGAAGGAAGGTGAGGGATTTGGGGTAGTTTTTGCAGGGGCAGGAGAGTGGAGGTGTTAGAAGCAGACAAGGAGATGTGTATGATGAAATTGATGAAGAACTGATCTAAGATGACCCTGTCAGTGATTGTAACCTTGGAGGTGGCAAAGTATTGACAGATAGCAAGGCCGAGGGTTGGCCATGCATGTCGGTGGGAGAGTTTGTGAATAATGGGGTTGAGGTGGCAGAGGAGGGCCAGCAAACTGGAGATAGGGCAAAGTGAATTTAGTTACAGATTAAAGTCACTGAGAAGGAACCAGGGGCTTTGAATGGAGATCGTAGACAATGAAATATCTGAAGGAGATGTGGGAAGGATACTAAAGAGTGAGGTGTCGAAATGAGGAAAATCTGCCAGAGGAATATGGGGTTAAACTGAGATGAGTGTTGTATTATCTCCACCCTTCCAGTGTACTGCTTGGTTTTAAAAAGTCATGGGAACAATTTATAGTATTGTAGTTCCCCATAACATTCTGTCAATCATTCTTCAATTTCCCAATAAAGCCAATAATATGGATGCCAAGTTTTGCTGAAGGTAAATATTTGCAGACAAGAATCTATAGCAACAAAATGCATTTAGTAAATTCTACTATTCATGAAAGAAAGAACTTACATTTATATAGCATTTTTCATGTCTGGATGTCCCAAACTTTTGAAGTATATCACTCTTGTTTTATATGCAAACACTGGAGCCAATTTGCACAGAGTAAATTGAAAAGTAGAATTCTATTTTACTGCAAAAATATGCAATGCATAATATGACATATTACTTTATCCTGTATAGTAAATTCTAATTGCCAAGTGTTTTATAATTATCATTTAGTCTTGAATCTTTGTTGCACCTGAGGTGCTGGTGGAGTATAGATACTGATGTAAAAGACTACTGAGCACTTGGTTTGAGTATAAAACAAGGCTTTAATCAACTGTTGCACAACCATGAGATTCTAGTTACATCACTAGTTCCTGGTTACAGAAACATCCTGAGCAAGCTGGGCCCACGCCCGAGTATTTATACTCCTTGGACGGCGCCACCAGCTGGCCGCCCAGTGTTACTTCATGAGTCATGATAAGATTCATGACAGATACTTTGACCCAAATCCACACAGTTGGTTTTATAGCATCAGGACTACTAATAGAGTCAACTTAGTGCACAATTTACAGTGGTATTGGCATAAATTCAACAATAATACAGTAAACAATTCTTCTTAAACAGTGCCCCTACATCACCTCCATTCAGGATAATGGGGATCTGACTGTGCATGGATGTTTTGGCCCAAGTATAACAATTGAAGCCTGACATAATGCCCAGCAACCAATGTCATTCATTATGTGATAACATTATGACATGCAGATGAGCCGGAATCTTCGATTGTGAATCTGATTGCTATTGGGCTAGTTGACTTACACCAGTAATAGATTGCTGAGTGCTTGGCTAGATGAAGTGGGTTGCATGCACAGGCCATTATGGTTTCTTCTGTAACTTAAGAGCATCACTCTACATGCACAGACACAGTTTGGACTTGCTTGTACACAGTGATGCTCCAATTCTGAAGAGCAGAGTTTCAATGCTGCTGGCATGAGCAAAACCGCGTTGTTAAATGCCACTTCACTCTCGTGCTGCTAACCCTCATTATGTTGCTCGTATAAGCATCGTGACAACAGCGTGCTGGCCCAGTTCATGAGTACTTGCCAAATTACTGCAGCAGGCTGTGTAGTTATGGTGCCTTGTCTCATTCACATGCACACAATAGCTAGCTGTGGTGGTTTAAAATAAAGTTTATTGTGAATTGGGCCATCTCCATGGTTTTTTTTAATCAGTAAAAGGGGAATGAAAACTGAATTAAATTATTATATTTATTTTAGGTAGCCAAAAGTTTCTTTAATTATTGCTGGAAAAAAACACACCAAATACTTAACAAATATTTTATTGATTGGTTATAAAAGAGAAAAGAAAGACTTGCCTTTATATTTCGCCTTTCGCTATCACCGGATGTCTCAAAGTAGTTTACAGCCAATAGGAAATACGGCAGCCAGTTTGCACACCGCACGCTCCCACACAGAGCAATGTGATAATGACCAGATAATCTGTTTTTGTTATGTTGACTGAGGGATAAATATTGACCAGGACACTGGGAAGAACTCCCCAGCTCTTCTTTGAAATAGTGCCATGGGATCTTTTACGTCCACCTGAAAGAGCAGACGGGGCTTCAGTTTAACATCTCCTCTGAAAGACGGCACCTCTGACAGTGCAGCACTCCCTCAGTACTGCACTGGAGTGTCAGCCTAGATTTTTGTGCTCAAGTCCCTGGAGTGGGACCCGCAACCTTCTGACTCCAAGGCAAAAAGTGCTACCCACTGAGCCACACTAATGTATTACTTTTTGTGTTCTCATCAGATAGTAAAGCTTTATAACTAAACTATTTGGTAACTTAATTAAGTTTCACACTGCATAAAACCATACTGTTAAATTAGAGTGGGCGCCTAACAAGACCACAATAAGACTACAGCTTTATGGGCCGGATATTCCAATCCCTACGGGTGTGTACGCGCTGTGTACCCACCCGTAGGGACATTGGAAATGCCGGTTTCAGGCATGCACAGCTCATGCGCTGAAAACCGTCATTTTCGATCTGTCAAGAATCCTCTTGACAGATCCTCCGGCTGCCCTGGAGAAGGGCCTCTGCGGGTGGATAGTTCTGCTTTTTGGAGACCCTCCGCCTGCAGAAAGCCCATACAATTCTTACGCCTGGTAAAAGCAGGAGTAAGGCCTGCTTTTACCAGGATAAGAGTAGAAACTTTTTTTTCATTTAAAAATACTTTAAAAAAGTAAGTTTATTTTTAGCCCCGTAAAATACTTCAATTATTTTTTTCCAAAAATTAAATTTTTGTTTAAAATACTTAATTTATTGTAATTTCAAGTCATTTTAAAAATGTGATTTAAAAAAAAAAAAAAAATTATTTAAAATTTTACCATGTTTTTTCATTGATTTCCATTCATATATTTGACAGGTCTTCCTGTCAAATGTATGAAGGGAGATTCCCTTCTGTGATTGGCTCCCCATGGCCCACGTGATCCCAGGGAGGCTGCGAACTACCTGCGCCCCTGGGATACGTGGGCCCTGTGCACCTGCAGTTTGGCGAGGCCCAGCATCGAAGTGTGTGCGTCCCTCAGGTAAGGGCGCAGATTTTTCCAGATCGCAGGCCTCCGCTCGCGGGAAACCTGCGATCGGAAAATACGGGCCTAGATCTTGCTTCTACAGTAATACTAGAGTTGCAATGGTGCCATTCAGCCAATCATGATGCACCTCTTTCATCAGAAGTGTCTCCATCAAATCTATCTGTTAATTTATAATGCAGCAATAATTGTTGCAACACTCATACAAACCATTTTAATGTTTCAAGGCACATTTACTACAACATATATCCAAGAAGTAAATAGGATAAAGTTGATATAATTGCTTACATTGGTGAAAATTTGATTCCTTTAAAAATACAAGCCATACTCTTTCAGTTGCTCAATGAGTTTACCCAATGAGTAGCTGGCTATACAGACCAGGAAGGTCCCAGATTTGAAATCTGGTTTGTACTGTGTTTACTGGTTTCAGCTGGGGTAGAGGGAGGGGTACTGTATTTGACCTCAGCACTTCTAGGTTATAGAAGGTAAATCGGCCAGAGTTCCTAGAATAGTGTCTATCCAGTGGCATAAGTTGGAAGTGCAGAAATGTGGGCGTTGGGTAAGGACAGGATTGGGTTTGGCTGTGATGCTCTTTTCCCCTTCTGTGATTGAATAGCCTGCTGATACTGACCATAAAGGCTCACACATGAACAATGGCCACTTAGGCAATGCCTTGGAGGGCCCGTGGAGCTATATCCCAGCATGTATTCAACTCCAGCAGGAAAAGAGAGGGCTCTAAAAGAGGAGGCTGCAGAGACAGTGGATGAGTTGGTTGTGATCTTCCAAAATTCCCTGATTCTAGAACGGTCCCAGTGGATTGTAAGATAGCAAATGTAATTGAATGCTATTCAAGAAAGGAGGAAGAGAGAAAACCGGGAACTACAAGCCAGTTAACTTGATATCAGTCATTGGGAAAATGCTGGAATCCATTATTAAGGAAGAGGTTTTTAAAAATCACATGATTAGGCAGAGTCAACATGGTTTTATGAAAGGGAAATAGTGTTTAACAAATGTATTCGAGATTTTTGCGGATGTAGCTAGCGGGGTAGATAAAGGGGAACCAGTGGATGTCTTGTATTTGGATTTCCAAAAGGCATTCGATAAGGTGCCACATAAAAGGTTGCTACAACAACAACTTGTATTTATATAGCACCTTTAACATAGTAAAACATCCCAAGGCACTTCACAGGAGTATTGAAAGATAAAAAATTTGACACCGAGCCGCATAAGAGAAATTAGGGCAGGTGACCGCTTGGTCAAAGACTTGGGTTTTAAGAAGCGTCTTAAAGGAGGAAAGAGAGGTAGCGATGCAAGATAAGGGTTCATGGGGTTGGGAGTAATATATTAGCATAGATAGAGGATTGGTTAATGGACAGAAAATAGAGAGTAGGGATAAACGGGCCATTTTCCGGTTGGCAGGCTGTAACTAGTGGGATGCTGCAAGGATTAGTGCTTGGGCCTCAGCTATTTACAATCTATATCAATTAAATGAAGGGACCGAGTGTAATGTATCCAAGTTAGCAGACGATACAAAGCTAGGTAGGAAAGTAAGCTGTGAGGAGGACACAAAGAACCTGCAAAGGGATATAGACAAATTAAGTGAGTGGGCAATAAGGTGGCAGATGGAGTGAAATGTGAGTTTATTCACTTTGTTAGGAAGAATAGAAAAACAGAATATGTTTTAAATAGTGAAAAACTGTTAAATATTGGTGTTCAGTGAGATTTAGGTGTCCTCATACAGGAAACACACAAAGTTAGCATGCAGGTACAGCAAGGAATTAGGAAGGCAAATGGCATGTTGGCTTTTACTGCAAGGGGGTTGGAGTCCAAGGGTAGGGAAATCTTGCTATAACTGTACAGGGCTTTGGCGAGTCCACACCTGGAGTACTGTGCACAGTTTTGGTCTCCTTATCTGAGAAAGGACATACATGCCTTAGAGGCGGTGCAACAAAGGTTCAGTAGATTGATTTGTGGGATGAGAGGGTTGTCCTTTGAGGACAGATTGAGTAGATTGGGCCTATACTCTCTCGAGTTCAGAAGAATGAGAGGGAAGCATAGAAGAATCTGAGGGGATTGACAGGGTAGATGCTGAAAGGTTGTTTCCCCTGGCTGGAGAGTCTAGAACTAGGGGGCATAGTCTCAGGATAAGGGGTCGGCCATTTAAGACTAAGATGAGGAATTTCTTCACTCTGAGAGTTGTGAATCTTTAGAATTCTCTACCCCAAAGGGCTGTGGATGCTGAGTCGTTGAGTGTATTCAAGGCTGAGATAGATTTTTGGACTCTTGAGGAATCAAGGGATATGGGGATCAGGCGGGTAAGTGGAGTTGAGGTCGAAAATCGACCATGATCTTATTGAATGGCGGAGCAGGCTTGAAGGGGCGTCTGACCTACTCCTGCTCCTAATTCTTATGTTCTTATAAGAGAGGAAAACATTGGCAGAGGGAAAAATGGAAGAAAGTAAGAAGCTTTTTGGGGTCTTTACTCAATTCATGCAGAAAAAATAAACATAATTGAAATCTTGATTGAAATTGGTTGCAAACAGTATGTTGTTTCTGCTTTGAAATGAATGAGCAACAGAGTGAGTATCCGCACACCACAGACTTCTTTCCACAGACTTGAACGGATGGTGGACAACTGGTTTAGCCATTCACCGTCAGATCTGGCTGGATCACATAAAGCATTATCGGGTCTTGCTCTCGTCTGCCAAAATTGCTCACTATTCCAGAATCATTCTGGAATGCAAAGATAAACCTCGGCTTCTATTCTCCACTGCTAACCATCTTCTTAAACCCCTCTCCCCTGTCTCCTCCACCCTTCCCTCCAACAAGTGTGAGGAGCTCATGGACTTCTTTGGCTCTAAGATTGAGACCATCTGTTCAGCTGCCACTTCCCTTCCTTTCCCTAGCCCACCGGGCTAAACTTCCTCTAAGGTTCCCCCCCTGCCCTAGCCCTGAACTCACATCTTTCTCCAGTTTCTCTCCGATCTCCCCTCATGACCTCTCCGCACTCATCTTGTCCATAAATCTCACTTCCTGCTCCCTCGACCCTATTCCCACCAAACTGCTGACCACCCAACTTCCTTTTCTGGCTCCCATGTTAGCTGACATTGTTAACAGTTCTCTTTCCTCAGGTACTGTCCCCCCCCTCCTTCAAATCTGTCGTCATTACCCCTTTCCACAAAAAAACAACCCTTGACTCCTCCGTCCTTGCAAACTACCGCCCCATCTCCAACCTCCCTTTCCTCTCCAAAGCCCTTGAACGTGTTGTTGCCTCCCAAATCTGTGCCCATCTTTCCCGCAACTCCATGTTTGAATCTCTCCAATCAGGTTTCCGCCTCTGCCACAGTACCGAAACGACACTCAGTCACAAATTACATCCTTTGTGACTGTGACAAAGATAAACTATCACTCCTCATCCTTCTTGACTTGTCTGCAGCCGCTGACACGGTTGACCACTCCATCCTCCTCCAACGCCTCTCCACTGTTGTCCAGCTAAACAGGAATGCAGTCGCCTGGTTCCATTCGTATCTATCTAATCGTAGCCAGAGAATCACCTGCAACAGCTTTTCTTCCCGCTCCCGCATCGTTACCTCTGGTATCTCCCAAGGATCTATCCTTGGCCCCCCTCCAATTCTCATCTACATGCTGCCCCTTGGCGACATCATCCAAAAACACAGCATCAATTTCCACATGTACGCTGACAACACCCAGCTCTACCTCACCACGACTTCTCTCGACCCCTCCACAGTCTCTAAATTGTCAGACAGCTTGTCCGACATCCAGTTCTGGATGAGCAGAAATTTGCTGCTATTAAATATTGGGAAGACTGAAGCCATTGTTTTGGTCCCTGCCACAAACTCTGTTCCCTAGCCACTGACTCCATCCCTCTCCTTCCTAACATTTGTCTGAATCTGAACCACACTGTTCACAACCTTGGTGTCATATTTGACCCTGAAATGAGCTTCGACCACACACCCGCGCCATAACTAAGACCGTCTATTTCCACCTCCGTAACATCGCCCGTCTCCGCCTTTGCCTCAGCTCATCCGCTGCTGAAACCCTCATCCATGCCTTTGTTCCCTTTAGACTTGACTATTCCTGGCTGGCCTCCCACGTTCTATCCTACGTAAACTTGAGGTCATCCAAAACTCGGCTGCCCGTGTCCTAACTCATACCAAGTCCTGTTCACCCAACATCCCTGTGCTCACTGACCTACATTGGCTCCCGGTTAAGCAAAGCCTCAATTTTAAAATTCTCATCCTTGTTTTCAATCCCTTCATGGCCTCGCCCCTCCCTATCTCTGTAACCCCCTCCAGCCCCACAACCCCCACCCCCCCCGAGATATCTGCGCTCCTCTAATTCTCAGTGGTAGGAAAATTATTGGAAAAAATTCTGAGGGACAAAATTTGTCTCCACTTGGAGAGGCAAGGATTAATCAGGGATAGTCAACATGGCTTTGTCAAGGGAAGATCATGTCTGACTAATTTGATTGAATTTTTTGAGGGGGTGACTAGGTGTGTGGATGAGGGTAACGCAGTGGATGTGGTATACATGGATTTCAGTAAGGCCTTCGATAAAGTCCCGCACAGGAGACTGGTCAAGAAGGTAAGAGCCCATGGAATCCAGGGTGCCTTGGCACATTGGATACAAAACTGGCTTAGTGGCAGAAGGCAGAGGGTAATGGTCGAAGGTTGTTTTTGTGACTGGAAGCCTGTGGCCAGTGGGGTACCACAGGGATCGGTGCTGGGTCCCTTGCTGTTTGTGGTCTACATTAATGACTTGGATATGAATGTAAAAGGTATGATCAGTAAGTTCGCGGATGATACAAAAATTGGTAGGGTGGTAAATAGCGAGGAGGGTAGCCTCAGTCTGCAGGACGATATAGATGGGTTGGTCAGATGGGCGGAACAGTGGCAAATGGAATTTAACCCGGAAAAGTGCGAGGTGATGCACTTTGGGGGGACTAACCAGGCAAGGGAATACACAATGAATGGTAAGACCCTAGGCAAGACGGAGGGTCAGAGGGATCTGGGTGTGCAAGTACACAGATCCCTGAAGGCGGCGGAACAGGTGGATAAGGTGGTAAAAAAGGCATATGGGATACTTGCCTTCATTAGCCGAGGCATTGAATATAAGAGCAAGGAGGTTATGATGGAGCTGTATAAAACACTGGTTAGGCCACAGCTGGAATACTGTGTGCAGTTCTGGTCGCCACACTACAGGAAGGATGTGATCGCGTTGGAGAGGGTGCAGAGGAGGTTCACCAGGATGTTACCAGGGCTGGAGCGCTTCAGCTATGAAGAGAGACTGGGCAGATTGGGTTTGTTTTCCTTGGAGCAGAGGAGGCTGAGGGGGGACATGATTGAGGTGTACAAAATTATGAGGGGCATAGATAGGATGGATGCTGAGGAGCTTTTTCCCTTAGTAGAAGGGTCAATAACTAGGGGGCATAGATTCAAGGTAAAGGGCGGGAGGTTTAGAGGGGATTTGAGAAAGAACTTTTTCACCCAGAGGGTGGTTGGAGTCTGGAACTCACTGCCTGAAAGGGTTGTGGAGGCAGGAACCCTCACAACATTTAAGAAGCATTTGGATGAGCACTTGAAATGCCATAACATACAAGGCTACGGACCAAATGCTGGAATATGGGATTAGATTAGACAGGGCTTGATGGCCGGCGTGGACACGATGGGCCGAAGGGCCTCTATCCGTGCTGTATAACTCTGACTCTATGACTCTACCCTCTTGAGCATCCTTGATTATGATTGCTCAACCATTGGTGGCTATGCCTTCTGTTGCCTAGTCCCATAGCTCTGGAATTCCTTGCCTAAACCTCTCCGCCTCTCTACCTCCCTTTCCTCCTTAAAACCTACCTCTTTGACTAAGCTTTTAGCCATCTGCCCTAATTTCTCCTTATGTGGCTCGGTGTGAAATTTTTTGTCTTCTAATACTCCTGTGAAGCGCCTTGGGACATTTTACTATGTTAAAGGTGCTAAATAATACAAGTTGTTGTTGTTGTTATTGCATCCTCCTCTGCTGTACTTATACCTACACAGCCTCACTGCTATTCAGTTCTGTTTTTCCATCAGCAAACAGTTTGCTACAGCATGTTATTGCTGCAAAACTTTACAGCACTGTTTGTCAGCTATTTTTATTATTTTCTAAAGTTAAGTGTGCAGAGATCTTTCAGAAGCAGCAACCAATAATCGATTTTGACAAAATTATTTGTCGGATTGTCATTGGGAGCAACTGTTCTCAACATTTTTGATGTAACTATTCCAAATCGTATGCAACTGCAATAAAGTCTGATGGATGTGATCCATGTCTTCTCTGCCCAAGCCTTTGGCATGTAATACCTTATGAAGATGGAAAAATAAACAGAAGGTACCAGTACTAAATCCCATTTGTTGGTATTTTTTATTCATCAGTGATGTCATCCATTCCTGCTTCTCCTTCCCCAAATTCATTGCCTTTGGTTTCATGCACACTTTTAAAACCAGCAGTGTTGCTGTGCTTGCTGGGAACAAATCCAGCTAAAATAGTCACAGAATGGAAAAGGCAATCAAAAGCATAAAGAGGGGATATTGGGATTAAATTGTTCCAGTAACCTTAATGTTGTTTGGGCAAGGCACTAAATAGGGTTCTAGCGTGCATGAAAATGATTTCCTCAATCTCCTTAAACCAAACTCCAGTCAAGAGATAACTAGAAATCTGATACACCAGGCCTCTTAGTATCTGGAAAAGAAAGTTTGTCCCATGCTGTTACAAAATGGATCGCTGTTTCCACTGTTTACTGTGATTAAGGAGGGATCTAATGGCCACATTTATTTTACTAATGGAGAGCTATGTGTTTGGTGTCTTGGATAAGGTAAGAGGCAGGCTACTGCATTCAAACAGATTTGGTGAACTCGGTGGTTCTGTAGAGTCTAAAACTATGGTGAGCTATTTCATTTAAGGTTAGTTAGTTAACTACCAAGCATAATTTTTTAAAAACATTATTTATTCAAGGGATATGGACATCGTTGGCATGGCCAGCATTTATTGCCCATCCCTAGTTGCCCCTGAGAAGGTGGTGGTGAGCCGCCGCCTTGAAACAATGCAGTCCGTGTGATGAAGGTACTCCCACAGTGCTGTTAGGTGGGACGTTCCAGGATTTTTGACCCAACGACAATGAAGGAATGGTGATATATCTCCAAGTCAGGATCGTGTGTGACTTCGAAGGAAACTTGGTCATGGTGGTGTTTCCGTGCGCCTGCTGCCCTTGTTCTTCAAGGTGGTCGAGGTTGTGGGTTTGGGAGGTGCTGTTGAAGAAGCCTTGGCGAGTTGCTGCAGTGTATGTTGTAGCTGGTACACACTGCTGTGCCGGTGGTGGAGAGAGTGAATGTTTAAGGTGGTGGATGGGGTGCCAATCAAATGGGCTGCTTTGTCCTGGATGGCGTGAAGCTGCACTCATCCAGGCATGTAGAGAGTATTCCATCACACTCCTCCTGACTTGTTGCTTGTTGGTGGTGGAAAGGCTTTGGGGAATCAGGAGGTGAGTCACGTGCCACATAATACCCAGGCTCTGACCTGCTCTTGTTGCCACGGTATTTATTGGTTGGTCCAATTACGTTTCTGGTCAATGGTGACCTCCAGAATGTTGATGGTGGCGGATTCGATGATGGTAATGCCATTAAATGTCAAGGGGAGGTGGTTAGACTCTCTCTTGTTGGTGATGGTCATTGCCTGGCACTTGTGTGTCACAAATGTTACTTGCCACTTATCAGCCAAGCCTGCATGTTGTCCAGGTCTTGCCACATGCGGGCATGGACTGCTTCATTATCTGAGGAATTGTGAATGGCGCTGAACACTGTGCAGTCAGTCATCAGCGAACATTCCCACTTCTGACCTTATGATGGAGGGAAAGTCATTGATGAAGCAGCTGAAGATGGTTGGGCCTAGGACACTGCCCTAAGGAACTCCTGCAGCGATGTCCTGGGGATGAGATAATTTGTCTCAACAATCACAACCATCTTCTTTTGTGCTAGATATGACTCCAGCCAGTGGAGCGTTTGCCCCCTGATTCCAATTGACTTCAATTTTAGTAAAAGAAAGAATTGGGGCACTAGGGCTCCTTGGTGCCCTAGTGCCCTAATAATTAAGGATGTGACTGCTGCCAATGAAATAATGTAGTTGTACATGCACAGTTCAAGTGCATTTCTGGTTGTTCTCGCTGGACCTCCCGCAGATTGGAGAGAGAGCAGAGAAAAGAGACCACTGCTGCCCAACTGAGCCATGTCAGAAGAAAATAAAAATTAAAAGTTGAATTTGTGTTTCTATCGGCTTATGAAATTATAATGTTTATGCGCTGCCGAACTGAGCTGCATCAGGAAAAGGAAATTTTAGCGGCTTAAGTTAACATTTATGTGCTGCTGAACTGAGGCGAAAAGAAAAGAAAAATTAAAAGTTGAATTGGTGTTTCTATCGGCTTATGAAAGTTAACATTTATGCGCAGAATTGTTCTGCGCAGCTTCCGGTTCGTTGGCAGCAGTCACTCTGAATAATTAACCTATTACCAGTCTATTATTCTCTTTTGGAGATTGCATGAAGTTGGAAAATATTTTATCCTCAAATATCTTAAGGCAGATTACATATTCGTGGATAGCAGAGCTAACATTGCAAGTACAGATGTGCTCCTTCATTTGGGTGCCCAACCTTGTCTGTTCAGTTAAAACAGACTTGTTTAGGGTTAGTATCTAGTTAATCATTTACACTGGGCTAATTTATTTGGTTTTCAACTTAATGAATAAAATATGTATAAGAAAGTATAATTACACAAAGTTCCAGAATTATATCAGACGGATGACTCTCGGACTGAAGTCTTAATATAAACATTTGCCAAAATCATGTCAAATTGCTTTGTCACTCCCAAAGAATATACCATGCTACATATCCAGAATTGTAACATGTTAGTGTGCTTTGCCATGGACTTCAGATTGAAGTTACAATTATGTTGTCAGTCGATTTGCCTAGATAATAATAGTGACTACACTTCAAAACAAAAAATTATTGGCTGTGAAGCGCAATGGGATATCTTGAAGACATGAAAGGCGCTATATAAATGCTAGTTTGTTGACTGGCTTCCTTTTTTCCCTCCCTCCCTTGCACTCTGGATTCTACCAGAAGGTGAGTTTTAGTCTTGCTTGAGAAACCGCCCATAACACTAAATGGAGGTAAAGTGAGTTGCTATTATAAATGGGGAAAACTAACAAGGGTTTCACCTTGTATTATATTTAAAGCAAATGTTTTGTTGTCATTCGGATCGGCTCAGAAACTAGCACTTCAACTGACTTGGGACTTTTTATGCAAACATGCGGTAATTGAGCAGCATGTTGTGCTACATCCAGCAAACAGAAAATTATGGGGTTTGTCTCAGGATTTCACAGTGCCTGAAATAACTTGCCCTAATTATGTTTCAATATGTCCCATCAGGCAACCACAGATCAGCCTTGGAGATATATTGTCAGCTGCAGTCTAAGCAATGCAGCCTGAGAGACTAGACAGGAGAGAATTGGAGGTAAAAGATTATAGCATTAAAAAAAAACTATTATTCCTAGTGCAAGTAAGATAGGAGCTCAGAAATGTCTGCTTTACAGTAGCAAAAAAAATGTCTACCAGTCCTTCGACATGCCTGTTTTGAGGTACTGAGGATGTTTACTACTGACTATCAATATTAGGTCAAATGGTACCACATTTATCCCTACCCTTAATCAGAGGACCCTTTGAGTACAGTGGCAGATAAACTATATACTGTCAATCGTTAAAAAAAACCTTCACAATTCTCTGTTTACGTTTCTCTTCCTAATGTTTGACATACACAGAGGAACATATTCACAACTGCTGGAGCATCTCAAAAATCTCATCCAAGTGGCCATTCTTAATATGTGAGGTTCAGCAAGTTTTTCAATCACCTGGGGAGATGAGAGGGGACAAAACAACCAAGCCTATTTCTGTCCTCATCTGCAACCATACACTAATTTTCCAACAGGAATCACCTGGATAGCGACCCGGAGCTGGCTGATTACCTTCCCCCGCCTCCCCCCCCCCCCCCCCCCCCCCCCCGCCACCTCCACCCTTCATAGTCCAGAGACACTGAGGCAAATTTCACCATCCCTACTGATCAGTACAGACAAGGGGTCAAACTGAGGTATTTCCTGTTGTGCACAACCAGTACCATACAATACATTAACTCAGAGCAATTTGGGAGTACAATCTACTTTTCAACAATCAAGTTTTTAGTAAATTTAGAAATACCAGTTGTAATCTTGTAAAATCTTAGCATTCAGGGATTATTGTCAATACCAGAGACTTTCCCAATGCCAAGAGTCACTTGTTTTCATGCATCCCTTTCAAACAAACCCTGCAATCTGTGTGCCTCACATCATAATGGTTTTCTGACAACAGTCCTAGTAAATGCTAAAGCCAGGCTCCTCTTCTCTCTTCAGCTGAGCTTCCTGGAAAAATTATTCCTTGAGGGACTGAATTTCAAAAGGATATTTCCTTTTACTATTTAACGACAGATACAGCACTCTGCGATACCTTGCCTCTCGGTACACAAGCTCGCAGATAAACAGGCTTGTTTCTGCCAACAGAATGGCCAGCCCTTCTGCAAGATTACCTAATACAGATATGATCACATAATCAGACAATGTAACAGAGGTCAATTTATAAGTAAGGAGGTGGTTCAAGATTGCAAGTAGGATCAGAAATCATGCAGCAGCAATTTTGGCTTTCCACATTTAAGTGTAAAGTAATAAGATATGTGGGAGATGGGGAGAGAAATATCCAAAAATAAAACACAGTAAATGCTGGAATCACTCAGCAGGTCAGGCAGCATCTGTGGCGAGAGAAACCGAGTCAACGTTTTGGGTCAATGACCTTTCATCAGAACTGGAAGACATTAGCAATGAGCTGCTTTTAAGCAAATAGAGAGCCAGGGACAAGGGGAGGGGGGCAGGAAAAGAACAAAGTGGAATTTCTGTGATAGGATGGAGGGCAAGAGTCATTAAATAACCAAAATGGATTATGGTGCAAGACAAAAAAAAAATAGACAAGTAAAGAAACAAATGATGGGTCCAGAGGAGGTGTAAATCGTTATAGCCAAATAGCATAGGGGGAGGGAAGCATGGGCAATCTGGCCAAGAGGAGAAGGCTCCTGTAGCCTGGGAATGTGGCAGAAGAAAGGTTAAGGTGCAGTCCACACCCCAAGCACCAGCCCACACCTCCACTCCCAGTGACTCTGGTGTAGCCATCATTCATTACCAGCACCCGCAGTCCAGGAGAAAGTGGGAGTGGTGGTTAAGATCGAAAGTTTTAAGACCCAAGATATTAGTTCAACAACTTTTCTCATTTTATACCTTGCTTTAAAGGCAGATGTACAGATTAAGGACCAAAGGACGCATACAATTGCAGTTTCGAGATGCTCACCACTGTGAATAGGGCAACCACAACTGTAATATATCTAACTCCCTTCCAGAGCTGGAGACAACACAGTGCTCAAGATAGCTCAATAAATTATTGGATGTATATCACATAGTTTTTAATAATTCAGCTAGACTGAGCAGCCCAATGTTACAATTTATATTCTAGTTCTAGCAACAAATCCTTAATCCAAACTAGCTACTGACTGGGACACAATCAGCCATATTTTCCCACTATGTTAAAATCTATTTTTTAACAAATACATATATTACATCATATGTACTGCACTGATACAGAATGAAAGAAGTTATGGCTGCAGCTTGCTCAATGACTAAACTGGTTTACACAGTGAGTAACTAAGCCGCACAAACAGGGAAGGGCCCTGGTTTGATCTTTGGTCTGTGCTGAGTCAGATGATCTCAGCCTGCAAAAAGTAGAATTCTGTAATAGGCCTCAGTACTGCTGGCTTAGGGAGGGGAAATTAATCTCTCCAATCAGGTTTCTGCCCTTGCCACAGCATCAAGCTAGCCCCAGCCAAAGACTCACTGTGCTGCATTATCCCTCCTTACCATCCTCAATCTCTCTGCAGTCTTTGATATGGTCAACCACACCATCCTCCTCCAATGGCCCTTCTCTATTCCAGCATGTTGGGATCTATCCTTGGCACCCTCCTCTTCCTCATCTACATGCTGCTCCTCAGTGACGTCATCTACAGAGAGATTCAAACAGGAATTAAGCAAAAGATCTGCATGGATTTGAGAGGCAACCACACGTTCAAGGACTTTGGAGAAGAAAGGGAGATTGGAGATCCACATAGGAAGAATGGGGTGCCGAACTGGATGACCTCAGTGCCAATGGTACTGAACCCAGCAAATAGTTAAAAATATCAGAAGGGGGGGATAAAATTGCGAAGAATCTTTTAAAAAGTAATGGCTTGAGACATTCCCGCGTAAACTGTTAAAATGGGGGCACACAGCATCAGTTTGTGAGGTGGCTTCATGGTTGCACTTACTTGTGGAAGAGAGATTCATCTAGATATTGAGGATTGCAGCATTGTCTGAGTCATTTACATTTCAGTGTTAGTCTTTAATTTTCAATTTATCCTGAAACTTTTATATTCCATGATGTCTGGATCAGTAAGTACTTTTAAATTTATCTCAATTAAACAAAGCAAAGACATATTTACACATTTAGTTCAACTGCATTAGGATTGTGTGATTATGCTGTTACTAATTTGGCGGCTTCTTTTCCTTGTAACACACCTGCTTCTTTCAATTTTGCTTTCAAATGGCAGGCAGCATGAACTTTTCTTGACTTAATAATTATTTAATTACTAACAGATCCCATGTGGCATTGCTCTTAACTTTTTTGACATCAGGAGCACAGTTGTAAAGTCCAGCTGCCAACCTGGAGTGTCCCTTTTAAGGCCACTGCTGAAGTACTCTGTGTGGAGAAGTAGCATAAATAGATAATTGAAGCTAATTGTAAATTTAAGAATGCAGGTTAGAATAATCAATCTTGAAATTTTTACAGCCACTCAACACTGAGTTGAACAATTTCAGATCATAACTTCCACCCCCATTTTTTCGGATGGCAGCTGTTGCTGATGATTCTGCTATTCCCATTTACACCTCCTCTAGACCCATCTTTTGTTTACTTGTCCCATTACCATCTCCTTATGCCTTGTACCATCATCCCCTTTATCATTTAATCTCTCCTGCCTTCCACCCTATCACAGACCTTCCCTTTCATTCTTTCCTAGCTATCCTATTTAATTTCTCTACCTCCTCCTCTTGTACCATATTTCTCTCCACAGATGCTGCCTGACCTGCTGAGAATTTCCAGCATTTTCTGATTTTATTTCAGATTTTCAGCATCCGCAGAACTTTGCTTTTGTATTGTTGAAATCCCTTGCTTTTTTACTTTTTTTTCACCTAAGATTGTTTTGCATCGGCAACAAAATATGAAGAAGTGCATTAGAAACAAGACTTTTTTTATACATAAACAAATCCCCTGTGGTGCTACTCCCAGCAAGTCGGTTGTTTTATAATGACCGGAAGATTGCATATTGTAAAACAAAATGTATTATTCTGTTGCAAAAAGTGTAGAATTGTGTCCCTTTTAAGGCTACAAAGTCTAATTGATAAATAAACCTGGGGTGAGTTCATACACCAGCGAATTAAGAAGCGAGGGACATTGTGGCTTCAGTATGTTCTGTTACTGGAGAGTTTGTCTGTACATTCCAAATGTTTGTCTTTGTTTTTATACTTTTCAAGTGTGAGGCAGAAACGTATATTAAATAATGTGTGGTGTTGAAAGTGTGTGATGGACAGAATGTCTGTGACGTAAGAAAACTACGAGGCACTTGGTCTGAGTATTAAACAAGGCTTTAATCAACTGTTTTTCAACATGGAGATCTAGTTGTGTCCTTCACTAGTTCCTGTTAAAGAATGTCCTGAGCAAGCTGGGCCCATACCCAAGTATTTATACTCTCCCTGGACAGCGCCACCAGCAGGCCACCCAGTATTATTTCATAAGTCTTTCCATATGAATGACAAGATTCATGTCATTCTTCCCGCCTGAAAGATTGGAAGTCCGGCTTTGGCCCTCCAAACTCGAAAGTGAGTCTTTTGTGTTGTTTCTGGAAATCCTGCCCAGGATCACATCACTGCATAGGTTTTTGAGCACCCCAAGCTGGGTGGAAAAATAAGTGTAGCCATTGAGAATAAGGTCAACAAGACAAAAGCAGGAAGAGTTGGTGGTCAGTGTCGTCAGAGCCATTACAATTTCCCTGTCCGAGGGGTAAATACGCAGTTTTAACTTACTGACAGCCCGCTCACTGATGAAGCTGTCAGAGTTACATGAGTCGATTAATGCACTCAATGTGTCCTTTTACCGAAACCCTCGTGGCTGCATGGGACAGGCTTTGGGGAAAAACAGCTGTAACACTAGTAGTGGCTCTTGGGGGAGGAGCAGTTGTATAGATAGCAGCTGTAACACTAGTAGTGGCTCTTGGGGGAGGAGCAGTTTTATAGATAGCAGCTGTAACATTAGTAGTGGCTCTTGGGGGAGGAGCAGTTTTATAGATTGCAGCTGCAACACTAGTAGAGGCTTTTGACTGGCAATTAATTACATAGAATGGAGCAGGTGATGTGTTACTGTTGTGAGATGTGGGAGCCGGTGGACCCCATTGAGGCTCACGGTGATTACATCTGTGACAAGTGTCTGCTGCTACAGGAACTCCAGCTCCGTGTTGATGAGCTGGAGTCTGAGCTTCAGACACTGCGACACATCAGGGAGGGGGAGAAGTACCTGGACTCTGTGTGTTTCAGGAGGTGGTCACACCTATGAAGTTAATTAATTCAGATGTAGCCCATGGTCAGGGACAGGACAGTGTGACTACGAGTGAGGCAGATACGGGGATCCAGGAGGTAGTGTTGGAGGAGCCGCAGCCCTTGCTCTTGTCCAACAGGTTCGAGGTTCTTACTCCCTGTGGGGACAGGAGCAGGGACTGCAGGGAGGATGAGCAACCTGGCCACAGCACCGTGGAACGGGGGGCCATTCAAGAGGGGGGAGTAAATAAATAGAAATGTTGTAGTGGTAGGGGATAGTATTATTAGGGGGATAGATAAAGTTCTCTGCAGCAGAGAGCGAGAGTCCCGAAGGCTGTGTTGCCTACCCGGTGCCAGGGTTAAGGACACCTCCTCTGGGCTGGAAAGAAACTTGCAGTGGGAGGGGGTGGATCCAGTTGTCGTGGTCCATGTTGGTACAAATGACGTAGATAGGACTAGGAAGCCGGTTCTGTTAAAGGAGTATGAGCAACTAGGGGTCAAATTAAAAAACAGAACCTCAAGGGTAATAATCTCTGGATTATTACCTGAGCCACGAGTGAATTTGGCTAGGACAAATAAAATTAGAGAGTTAAATGCGTGGCTCAAAGACTGGTGTGGAAGAAATGGGTTTTGCTTCCTGGGACACTGGCACCAGTACTGAGGCAGGAGGGAGCTGTTCTGTTGGGACGGGCTTCACTTGGCCAGTGCTGGGACTAGGCGGATCATATAACTAGGGCTGTAGAGAGGGCTTTAAACTAACTAGTGGGGGGGGGGGAGGTTCCTAGAGAGCAAATAATCAAAATGACAACAGAGAAGGTCATAGACTTAGATAGCAGTGGGAAAATTAAAAACCAGAGCGTGTCAGGAAGGGGCAGAAGGTATGGAGTAAAAGGTAAAGTAATAAAAAGGGCAAAAGCAGGAACTAAGTGTCACAAAACATATTTGAAAGTTCTCTATCTGAATGCACGTAGCATTCGTAACAAAATAAACGAGTTAATGGCACAAATAACTACATATGGGTATGATCTTGTGGCCATTACAGAAACATGGCTGCAGGGTGACAATGCCTGGGAATTAAACATACCAGGCTATTTAACGATCAGGAAGGACGGGCAGGAAGGAAGGGGAGGTGAGGTGGCTATGTTAATAAAGGAAGGAATCACTGTAATACAGAGAAATGATATTGGGTCAAAAGATCAGGATAATGAAACAGTTTGGGTGGAGATAAGGAATAATAAGGGGAAAAAAACATTAGTGGGCGTAGTCTATAGGTCTCCGAACAGTTGCAACTCTGTTGGACGGAGTATCAATCAGGAAATAGTTGAGGCTTGTAATAAGGGAACATCTGTAATTATGGGAGATTTTAACTATCATATTAATTGGACAAATCAAATTGGGCAGGGCTGCCTTGAGGATGAGTTCATTGAGTGTATTAGGGATGGGTTTCTTGAGCAGTATGTAACTGAACCGACCAGGGGGCAAGCAACCTTAGATCTGATCCTGTGTAACGAGACAGGATTAATTAAAAATGTCCTAGTAAAGGATCCCCTTGGAATGAATGACCATAACATGGTTGAATTCCATATTCAATTAGAGGGTGAGAAGGTTGGATCTCAAACAAGCATGCTAAGCTTGAATAAAGGAGACTATGAAGGTATGAGAGCGGAATTGAGTAGAGTGGATTGGGAAAATAGATTAAAGGGTAAGACGATACATGATCAGTGGTGTACATTTAAGGAGTTATTTTACAACTTCCAAAAAAAAAAATATTCCACTGAGAAGAAAAGGGTGTAAAACAAAAGACAGCCATCCATGGCTAAGTAAAGAAATTAAGGATAGTATTCGACTAAAAAGAAGGGCATATAAGGTAGCCAAATCTAGTGGGAGGATAGAGGATTGGGAAAACTTTAAAAGACAGCAAAAAATAACAAAAAGATTGATTAAGAAAGGGAAGATAGATTATGAAAGTAAATTAGCAAAAAATATAAAAACAGATAGTAAGAGTTTTTATAGTTATATAAAAAGAAAAAGGGTGGCTAAAGTAAATGTCGGTCCCTTAGAGGATGAGACCGGGAAATTAATGGTGGGAAATATGGAGATGGCAAAAACACTGAATATTTTGTATCAGTCTTTACAGTAGAGGACACTAAGAATATCCCAACACTGGACAAACAGGGGGCTATAGGGGGGGAGGAGCTAAACACGATCAAAATCACTAAGGAAGTGGTACTCGGTAAAATAATGGGACTCAAGGCGGATAAATCACCTGGACCTGATGGCTTACATCCTAGGATCTTGAGGGAAGTGGCGGTAGGGATTGTGGATGCATTAGTAATAATTTTCCAAAACTCCCTGGACTCAGCAAAGGTCCCGGCAGACTGGAAAACTGCTAATGTAACACCCTTATTTAAAAAGGGCAGTAGACAGAAGGCTGGAAACTATAGACCGGTTAGCCTAACATATGTGGTAGGTAAAATTTTGGAGTCCATTATTAAGGAGACAGTAACAGGACATTTGGATAATCATAATTTAATAGGACAAAGTCAGCATGGTTTTATGAAGGGGAAGTCATGTTTGACAAATTTGCTGGAGTTCTTTGAGGAAGTAACATATAGGGTGGATAAAGGGGAACCAGTGGACGTAGTGTATTTAGACTTCCAAAAGGCATTTGACAAGGTGCCACACAAAAGATTATTGCTTAAGATAAAAAATCACAGGATTGGGGGTAATATTCTGGCATGGATAGAGGATTGGCTATCTAACAGAAGGCAGAGAGTTGGGATAAATGGTTCATTCTCAGACTGGCAATCAGTAACTAGTGGTGTTCCGCAGGGGTCAGTGCTGGGTCCCCAACTCTTTACAATCTATATTAATGATTTGGAGGAGGGGACCGAGTGTAACATATCAAAGTTTGCAGATGATACTAAGATGGGAGGGAAAGTAGTGAGTGAGGAGGACATAAAAAACCTGCAAGGGGACATACAGGCTAAGTAAGTGGGCAGAGATTTGGCAGATGGAATACAATACTGGAAAGTGTGAGGTTATGCACTTTGGCAGGAAAAATCATAGAGCAAATTATTATCTTAATGGCAAGAAACTGGAAAGTACTGAAGTACAAAGGGATCTGGGGGTCCTGGTGCACGAAACTCAAAAGGTTAGTATGCAGGTGCAGCAAGTGATTAAGAAGGCCAATGGAATGTTGGCTTTCATTGCTAGGGGGATAGAATATAAAAATAGGGAGGTATTGCTTCAGTTGTACAAGGTATTGGTGAGACCGCACCTGGAATACTGCATACAGTTTTGGTGGCCATACTTAAGAAAAGACATACTTGCTCTCAAGTCAGTACAAAGAAGGTTCACTCGGTTAATCCCGGGGATGAGGGGATGGACATATGAGGAGAGGTTGAGTAGATTGGGACTCTACTCATTGGAGTTCAGAAGAATGAGAGGCGATCTTATTGAAACATATAAGATTGTGAAGGGGTTGGATCGGGTGGATGCAGGGAGGATGTTCCCGATGATGGGTGAAACTAGAACTAGGGGCATAGTCTTAGAATAAGGGGCTGCTCTTTCAAAACTGAGATGAGGAGGAGCTACTTCACTCAGAGGGTGGTAGGTCCATGGAATATGCTGCCCCAAAAAGCTGTAGAAGCTACATCATTACATAAATTTGAAACAGAAATAGACAGTTTCCTAGAAGTAAAGGGAATTAAGGGTTACGGGGAGCGGGCAGGAATTTGGACATGAGTCTAGGTTCGGATCGGACATGGCCCTGTGGGTAGCGGAGCGGGCCCAGGGGCCGTGTAGCCTGATCCTGCTCCTATTTCGTGTGTCTAATTCTGTTAGATTCAGGAGATGGTTCTGTGATAGTAGATTGGCGGTTAGGATCAGATCAGCCATGATCTTATTGAATGGTGGAGCAGGCTTGAGGGGCCGATTGGCCTACCCCTGCTCCTATTTCTTATGTTCTTATACTTTAGAAAAGTGACCTTTCTTACTGCAATGATTGCAGGTTGCATTACGAGCAGGACAAAATTTCCTATAATGGAATGCACCTGCACAGAAGAAACACTTTAGATTGCCAAGATGCCGTTAGGGTAGGGTCATCATCAGTGAGGGCTTCTGCCTGAGGCTTACTGGGGGAGTCACTAAAAGTGGTAGTAGCAGTTCGTGCATATGGTAAAAAGTGAATTTTTTTGAGCTAAGTCCAGAGAATATGCCTGGTTATAGGCAGCTTGCAACCCAAGGGTATTATTCTCCAACAGACGCTGGCGTATGAGGGAAGAAGCAATTCCGTTAATAAAAGAGTCACGAATTAATTCCTCCCGGTATTGCTCAGCTGAGACAGCTTTGAGGTTACAATCTTTGCTGAGCCTGCGAAGCTCTTGAAGGAATTCGTCAAATGATACCCCGGGTTGTTGTCGAGTTGTGGCCAGTAGGTGCCGAGCAAAAATTTTGTTTGGGGCCTTAACATATAGTTGCTGTAGTGTTTGGATAGCGGAGTCATAGTCTACACAGTCTTTTGATATAGTCAGACACATGAGGGGATATATAATTGGCAAGCATTCGTAACTTATTAGGAACATTCTCACCACACTCCTCGAGGAAGTTGCTGAAGGTACGATACCAGTGTTTCCATACCTTAGCAGCTGTAAGTTCATTTGGGTCCAGGTCGAGACGGGCGGGTCTGAGTAGTTTCTCCATGATGGATTGATTACTACGCCTGAGTTCCCTTCTACACTTTGAATCGTAGCTGTCTGTTCCCAAATCACTCAGAGCGTGGAGTGGGTTGCAGTTGATTAAGTTGACGTAAGAAAACTACTAGGCACTTGGTCTGAGTTTTAAACAAGGCTTTAATCAACTGTTTTTCAACATGGAGATCTAGTCTTGTCCTTCACTAGTTCCTGTTAAAGAATGTTCTGAGCAAGCTGGGCCCATGCCCGAATATTTATACTCTCCCTGGACAGCGCCACCAGCAGGCCGCCCAGTATTATTTCATAAGTCTTTCCACATGAATGACAAGATTCATGTCAGTCTGTGCATATATAAAGTTTCCATAATATTGCATAGATGTATATTATGTTTAGGGCTTGCTTTATTAATCGATTACAGACATGTTGGCTTGGTTGTGTGCAATAAAAAGGCTGATTACTAATTAGAAATACAATTCAAAAAAAGTTGAGTGTGGTCATTGTCTGGAATAGGGGGTGTTCATTAAAAAGCAAGCATGTTCATAATAAATAAATATTAGTTTACAATATTTTTAGTGCTTGTATAAATAACCTGATTTTGGAATTAATTACAACAAATTATATCGGTTTGTTCACAAGACTGGTTTGCCAGTGGAATTGGTACTTGTACTTGGGGATATGTTAACTTCCATTGAATGAATTGTATTCTGTCTGTTATTTTTTATTTAAACATATATATTTTGATAAATTATACATTGTTGCAAGGTCTGATATGACCGGATCTACTTTTTAAAAAATCTGATAAATGTTGTAAATAGGCTCTCTTCAAGCACTTGATGGTAGTTGTACAGCTACACATTTCTGTAGATAATTCAAGTAGAGAGGGTAGAATTTCTTTCTGTATAATTGCCAGCAATTAATTTGGAAGCATGTTAAGAACATTTATACTCAGCCATGGAACTAAATATTCAAAGTGGTGTGATGACTGCTTGATGAAAGAAAGATTATTTGAGGCCAAATGGCACAGTATTTCAACCCACAGAGGATTCTTGAGAGAAATGTCTGCATTAAGATAAGAGGTACCCTGCATGACAATTCGATTAGAGGCTAGTAATACAGAAGACAATCAAGCAGAGTATAGAAAATATAGAGGGAAGCAAAAACATTAGAAAGACTAAGAGGGAGTATAAAAAAGACTTGCGGGAAACAAAGGGAAATAGTAAAAGGTGAGGGAAATCTCATGGAGGATGAAGGAGTGGTGAAGTTACTAAATGACTGCTTTGCCTTGGTTTTCACAGCAGAATGTGATCATGGAAATGCAAGGATACAAGAGGAGGAGGTAGAGAAATTAAATAGGATAGCTACGAAGCACTACTGAAAAAGATGGTGTAGCTCAAACTGGATAAGGTACTGGACTCTGATGACACACATTCTAGAATGATGAGGGAAGTCAGCAGAAATAGCAGAGGTTCTAACCATAATCTTTCAAAATAACAACAGAAAATGCTGGAAAAACTCAGCAGGCCAGGCAACATCCGTGGAGAGAGAAATAGAGTCAACGTTTTGGGTCAAAACCCTTCTACAGAATCTTTCAAACATCCCTAGATATGCCTGAGAACACAACATTACACCTCTATTCAAGAAGGGAGAAAGGGATAAACCAGATAACTATAGACTAGTGAGCTTAACATCAATATTGGGTAAACTTCTAGAGGCTGTAATATGGGATACAGTTGATACTCAAAGACATGGGTTACTTCAGGACTGCTGGCATGGATTTGTAAATCACACATCATGCCTGACATTTAATAGAATTCTTTGAGGAAATAATGCTATATTGATAAATGAAGTAAAATGGATGGTGTGTATATGGACTGTCAGAAGATGTTTGATATAGCACCACATTGGAGGCTTGTTGATAAATTGGGCCACATGATATCAAAGAAGATGTGGGAGCATGGATAGGAAATTAGCTCAAGGACAGAAAACAGAGATTTGTAATTATCTTTTGGAGCAATAGGGATGTAAACAGTTGTGCCCCCGGGGTTAGTGTTAGGTCCCATTGCTCTTCTCAATACATATAAATGATCTGAATTCACTGTCATGCTTTGGGATCTTTGATAATTTTTCCACAAACAAGGATTTGGAAAGAGGATTACTTTAAATATTCTGTTTTAAAGCAAAATGCATTTATGCAAGTTTTTTCTTAAAAAAGGCTGGGAATGTACAACAACTTGCATTTACATAGTGCCTTTAATGTAGTAAAACATCCCAAGGCACTTCACAGGAATGATTATCAAACAAAATTTGACACCGAGTCACATAAGGAGATATTGGGACAGGGCACCAAAATCTTTATCAAAGAGGTAGTGATGTAAGAAAACTACTAGGCACTTGATCTAAGTATTAAACAAGGCTTTAATCAACTGTTTTTCAACATGGAGATCTAGTTGTGTCCTTCACTAGTTCCTGTTAAAGAATGTCCTGAGCAAGCTGGGCCCATGCCCGAGTATTTATACTCTCCCTGGACAGTGCCACCAGCAGGCCGCCCAGTATTACTTCCTAAGTCATTTCCACATGAATGACAAGATTCATGTCAGGTAGGTTTTAAGGAGTGTCTTAAAGGAGGAAAGAAAGGTAGCAAGGCGGAGAGGTTTAGGGAGGGAATTCCAGAGCTTATGGCCTAGGCAGCTGAAACCACAGCTGCCAAAGAAAAAAGGGTATACGCAAGAGGCCAGGATTGGAGGAGCACAGCGATCTCGCAGGGTTGTAAGGCTGGAGGAGGTTACAGAGATAAGGAGGGGCAAAACCATGGAGGGATTTGAAAACAAGGATGATAATTTTAAAATTGAGGCCTTGCTAGACTGGGAGCCAATGCAGGTAAGCGAGCACAGGGGTGATAGGTGAGCGTGACTTGATGTGAGTCAGGATACAGGTAGCAGAGTTTTGGATGAGCTCAAGTCTGCAAGGTGGGAGGCCGGCCAGGTGAGCATTGGACTAGTCAAGTTTAGAGGTAACCAAGGTATCATTGAGGGTTTCAGCAGTAGATGAGCGGAGGCCGGACGCAGATGGGCGATGTTACAGAGATGGAAGTAGGCGGTCTTGGTGATGGCTAGGATATGGATTGTAAGCTTAACTCAGGGTCGAATAGGGCACCAAGGTAGTGAACAGTCTGGTTCAACCTCAGACAGTGACCAGGGAGAGGGATGGAGTCAATGGCTAGGGAACAGAGTTTGTGGCGGGGACCAAAGACAATTGCAGGAAATTTCTGCTCATCCAAAACTAATGTTGAACAAGTAACGTGACAAATCGGAGGCACCCGATGCGTTGAGTGAGGTGGTAGTGAGGTAGAGCTGGGTGTCATCGGCGTACATGTGGAACCTGGCGTATTCAAATGATGTTGCTGAGGGGCAGCATATAGATGAGAAATAGGAGGGCACCAAGGATAGATCCTTGGGGGACTCCAGAAGTAACGGTGTGGGAGGGGGAAGAGAAGCCATTGCAAGTGATTCTGTGGCTACGACTGGATAGTTAAGAATGGATCCAGACGAGAGCAGTCCCACCCAGCTGGAGAGTAGAGGGGAGGCAGTTTTCTTTATTCAGTCACGGAATGTGGGTGTCACTGGCAAGGCCAGCATTTATTGCCCATCCCTAATTGTCCTTGAGAAGGTGATGTGAGCCGCCTTCTTGAACCGCTGCAGTCCGTGTGGTGAAGGTGCTCCCATAGTGCTGTTCGGTACAGAGTTCCAGAATTTTGAATGCTAATAAGCTGATATTGATGTTGTTCCCCCATAGACAGTACAGAAATAAAAGACTAGTTCGACTGTCTTAGCAATTGGAAAACCTCTCCCTCTGTGTTGTGAAATCATTCTTCCCTTTTTTGGCAGTGAACAGAGGGTGATAATACAGACTTTATGACACAGGTGGACAGAGATTATTTGAAACTAGATGCTGCACAAGCGGTTATGTTCTTAAAGAGAAAGCTGTGAGGGCTTTAGCTGAGACAGAGGTCAGAAATGCCAGAGGAACTGTTAGAAATCACCTTGCTTAAGTCCAGTAAGAAAACCCACTGACATGGGGAAGCATGGCATGTTCTTCATTTTGTATCATAATGCAATGATAAGTTGTGCTGTTTGAATTAACTGAGTCTGATCGGTGGTAACTCCCATTCTGTATGTTCACCTTAATGTGAAATATAGCAGCTTATTGATTTATATCAGGCCTCATGCCAACTGTTTGCTTGGTCCAGTTTTGCAGAGATTGAAGAAGTACTCATGCAAAAGACACAAATATCCAATTCAGGTTACAAGGGGATACTATTGTTGAATCCTGGCTTACACTATCATACAAGTAGATATGAGGCAGTGTGAGTTAACTCCCATAAAGTAAGATGCTCATACTAATTACAGGAGCGATTGATGCCACCGAACCTAAGATGGTATCTATGGCAGACTGGAATTTTTAACAGACACATCAAAATTTGCAGACAACACAAGAAAAGGATGTATAATTAACCAAAGAGGTCTATAAGCAACTTCAGGAGGCATAGAGAGATTGGACAGATAGATATTGGCTGAAATTTATTATGATGCACTTTGGGTTGAAAAAAGGGGAAAGAAAGTATACACTAAGTAGTAAAACTTAAAGAATGGAAGAGTAGAGTGGAAGGACAAACTGATAAAGCTGTCTTGTTTTTAAGAAAAAGGCATTTGGCATCCCAGTTTTATAAATTGGGCAGAGAGTAGAATAGCTAAGATGTATCTGTAATGCCAAACCCACAGTTAGTATATTGTATCCAGTTTTGAGCATCATACTTTAGGAAGGAAGTCAAGGTCATTGAGAGGGTACTTGAGAGATTTGATCAGATCAGGATTAGTCGCTATATTTATGGGATGAATACTGACATAACTTTATTTTCACTGTAATATGAAACTTAAGATGAAATTTGATAGAGGTATTCACAATTAAGGGATTTTGAGAAGATAAATAGGAAAATTAATTCCACTGGTCAGTGAGACAGTAACTAGAGGGCACAAGTTTAAGATCTCCACCAAAAGAATGAAAGGAGAGGTTGGGAGAATGTTTTTTTAATGCAGAGGCTTTGCTGGATCATGGAATGAATGGTACGCCAGAAACAATGTTGAAAGCAGAATCCGTAATAGATTTTAAAAGGGAAATATGAGAACTTAACATAAGAATTAATAGCAGGAGTAGGCCATACGGTCCTTTGAGCCTGCTTCCCCATGCAATAAGATCATGGCTGATCTTCGACCTCAACTCCACTTTCCCGCCCAATCCCCATATCCCTTGATTGCTCTATCTATCTCAGCCTTGAATATACTCGATGATTGAGCAGCCACAGCCCTTTCGGGTAAAGAATTCCGAAGATTCACAACCCTAAAACTTGATTCAAATTCTCAAACTGCCATGGTGGGATTGGAACTCACGTTCTCTGGATTATGCCCAAGTCTGGTGGGTTACTAGTCCATGTAACATAACCACAGCACTACTGTTCAATATATACAAACATTAAAATGAGGGACTGCAAAAGACCTACTGGTCCATCTTGTCTGTACCATACAGTTGTGGTGCCTTTCATCATGATACAGACACACTCTAGCCAGCCATATAATCTCCTGGGAGAGGTGAGAAACCAAATAAAAACCCAAGCCAATTAGGGAATCGAAACTAGTGCAGGAGATCACACTGGCCCTTAATTAGATTACTGGGTACCTACCACTTTTATGTGGTGATCTGTGACCCAGTCAGATACAGGTCTAGCTCTATACGGCAAATCAGTGTTCACCACACAAGCTGCAACCTGTTCCATAGGTACACTATTCTCTGGAAAAAGAGGAGCTGTCTAACATCTAACCTAGTTCTGCCCATACATAATTTGCAAGCGTGACCCGTGGTCCTTCCTAATCTATCCAGTTGAAATAATTGGTCCACACAAACATAATCTAGTCTCTTCATTATTTTATAAACCTCAGTCAAATTACCCGAGTCTGTACTTTTCTAAAATATACAGACCCAGCTCTTTGAGCCTATCTAGGTAAGAAGGTGTTTTAAACTGGGAATGAATCTTCTGGCCCTTCACTGAACCCTTTCCAAAAGCCTCAATATTTCCCACCAGGAGACTAAAACTGGACACTGTATTCTAACTGAGGCCCTATCCAAGGTCTTGTACAAGGACAAAATAGTATACTTGTTCTGTAGAGAATTGTCTTGTGAATACAACCTAGAACCCTGTAGTTATAGCGTCACGGCATTGATCTTGAACCTTTATCGAGTGATATACTGTAACAACCAGATTTTAATTTATATTTGTTCCTGGAATGTGGGCGTCGCTGGCAAGGCTATCATTTATTGCTCATCCCTAATTGCCCTTGAGTGACTTGCTAGGCCAGTTCAGAGGACAGTTAAGAGTCAACCACATTGCTGTGGGTCTGGAGTCACCATATAGGCCAGACCAGGTAAGGACAGCAGATTTCCTTCCCTAAAGGACATTAGTGAACCAGATGGGTTTTTATGACAATCCGGTAGTTTCATGGTCTCTTCCTTTCACCACTGGTTTCAATTCTATTCCTTGTAGGGTGTATGTATGTTTAGCATTAGACCTGCCCACATACATAACACTACACTTTTCTAAGTTAAAGATAATTTGCCAAACATGGGCCATTCCCCCAACACATTGAGATATGCTTGGAATAGTTCAGCATCCTCTTCAGTCCTAACACTCGCACATATCTTGGCGAAGTCTGCAAACTTGTGTATCATTTCTCCCAACACCTACATCTAGGTTATTAATAAATGTAGTAAATAGCAAAGGTCTTAACACCAATCCCTGTGGGATGCCACTGGTAACTGGTCTCCAAGCAGATCCAAACCCATTGACAACAACTTTCTGCCTACACGCGTTCAGCCAATTCTCAATCTTCATCAGCAGATTACCACTAATTCCGCAAGATTCTATACTGTAGCGAAGCCTTTTGTGAGGTACCTATCAAAAGCTTTCTGAACGTCCAAGTGGATAATATCCACCGGGTTACCCTCATCCACTAACCTGATTACTTCTTAAAAAAATCAAATTTGTAAGACGCAACCTTTTTCTGAAACAGTGTTGGGTGTCCCTGATAAGGCCTTCTCTAAGTGGTTATATAAGGCATGTCTGATGATGCATTCAAGCATCTTACCTATTACTGAAGTCCAGCAAATGGGTCTAGTTACCCAGTTCTGCCTTGTCACCCTTTAAAAAAAATTGTAACTATGATAGCATCCTCCCAGTCTGAGAGAGCAGCCCTCAACTCCAGCGAACTAGTAAAGATACAGGCAGATACAGGCAATGAGCTCACATCGCTCCTGTCCCATTTCTTTAATGACCCTCCAGTTGAAAAAGCAAAAAGAAAAGGTTTTGGGAAGGACAGAAAAATGGGACTAAGTGGATAGCTTTTGGAGTCAGTGTTAGGTACAGTGAATGGACTGAATGGTTTTAATCCATGCAGTGACATTCTATAATTTTAAAGTGCCATCTGCACATTGTAAAATCTTAATAACAGAAAAATATAATTTAATTCAATTTTATTTTAAATACAAATCAATCCCCACAGCTGTTTTGAACAGTACACAGTGGGGAAACAATGGGTTAGCTTATATAATCCACTCACAATGAAGATCTTTATAACTCACTTGTGACATAGGTCTGAAATAAACTCAGTATCTGTTGTTCTTCATTAGCTATCCCCTATATTTCTCCAGCGAATCAGCAGTCAATTACCCCAGTGTTGTCATCTCACTATTTAATGCTGCAGAGATGCACATTGGTGCCCCAGATGTAGTGCTACAGGAAATCCTTTGCACCTCGAACACATTTGCAGTATTTTTCCTTGCCAGTTTTCTCCCTAACCACCTTCTGAAGGCGCTGACTCTTGCTTGGGGTACAGTTCCATGAGTGTTGACAGTCCTACAGTACCTCACACAAGTGACCATTGTTTATGTATAAAGAATGGACAGTGAGTGTTGGCATGTTATTTGACCACAAGGGCTTCACAGCCTAATCCGAGCCTTGCTTTTCACCCAAACACTCGCACTTTCCAGGAGTGGAAACTTTGATTCTCCCCCTTCCACTTCCCTTTGTAATCAGTATGGGCCTTTTACATCCCCGAAATCATTACTGATATAATTAATTAGATTGATCTCAATTCAGTTGCCTTGAATTGTTTGATGTTATTTCCGTTGTTCGTTCCTAAGCAAATTTTGGAGCATAACAAACCTTTTACATCAGTGGAGTTTCAATAATCACGTTTTTAGATTTTCGGGTTGGGCGGGTGATTTGGACACTGAAGCTGAAATCTTGGCAAGTAGGGAATGCGGCGAGAAAAATTGTATACATATTTTTCATTTCCTTTTGCAAAATATACAAACAAATTACGCTTGCCCTAAGTGCGTTGTATCACATTGAAGTATTTCCTATTTGGAGATTCATTGCCATAATTTATTCAATTTGTGACATTTTTAAGTTTATAGCACTTGTCTGAACAACATGTTAAATGGTGTGTGCTGTTTAACGGCTTGTGCTTTAAAGGTCGACGCTGTGGACGCAGGAACCTCATAAGCTTTGTAACTCGATACTAAAAGAGCGTTTTGTTACTTTGCAGAGATTGTGTGTATGGATGGGGAAGGGAAGGTTACTGTTCCATTCATTTGAGCTGTCTTGCTCATTTTAATTTTTAACTTTTTTGGCAAGTTTTCCAAATACAAAACCCACAACAATGGCGAATGCGGAGCACAGTTCTCGGCTGGATGTGACAAAGTTCCACCCTGAATTTTATTTTTATTTTGGTTGAAGTGACGTACCCACCAAAAGTCTCACTCATGCACAGCCTGTGTTTGAGTCGGGTCAGAAATGATGTGTTCTGCAGCTTTGAAGTGCGATACAAAGAATGTGGAATAACGTTTAAAGCCCGAATTGGTGTAGAGGTGCATCTGTTTATGCAGAAGAAGCCAATACTCCTCATGGTCGACGAACCCTTAACGTTCCGGTAGTTTATGATGCAAATCGCTGCTCTTTTTAATGCAAGTGTGTGTTTTAATGTGCAGATGTAGCTGCGCTCGGAGTTTTGTGCAGTTTGTTTTGTTACTGTTGGACTTTTCTTGTGCCTTGTTTTGTAATGAAATATCGAGACTCTGTCGGGTCTCGTCCTTACCCCGGCACACCAAGCGCATTTCGCAGTATATTTAACGTTCTTTGTTCATGTATGCAACTTGAAAATAATGCAATCTTTCGAGAAAGCTTTGCGTGTCCGACAAAGCGAAGATGGTTCCAATGGGGGGGGGGCGGGGGGGTTGCCTTTAAACTGTGTGGCGTGTTGTGTCGGTCCTTTCGAATGCCTTCCATTGCTTGTTTCCTGCGTCTGTTTCGAAACAGGCGTTTCGATCTTGGTAATAAGCTTGAGATTGGCGCTGTACATACAACAGTGAAGCGGTCGGGTCGAGGAAGTGGCACTAACTGGTGGGGGGATGGGAGCTTTCGCCATCTTTGTCTTGTGAAGTCGTTGTGCTGGTGTTGTGCTGGAGCGCAACATTCTCACCGAGACAGGTGGCGCACTTCGCGCCGGGAGTCCCTCGCTATAGTCCATTGCATTCAATGAGAAAAAGGGATTTAATCCCATTGAATAATTAAAAAACCCGAAACGTATATCCAATTACACAAATCTCATTATTAACGGTGACCTTATATACCGATCGCCTTAAAACAAATAAATATGGACATGCGTGGCTTTATTTTCATTGAAAACTAAAATATGGAACAAAGAATGTGGAAACAAACGCAACTGGTCACAGTTCTGTAACGAACAGATAACAAACCAGCTAGCCATGGTTGTTGCCTCTTAAAGTGAAGTTTCCTTTGGGGGAATTACAGAAATCAGCTGGCGTCAGTTATATTAGTATCGCTGCTCACTCCGAGAGAAGGATGCGGTTCCGTGAACTAGGATGTGAAACGAGAGATTCGACAAGATGTGTTCTTTAAAGTGAACGGTCGGAACCTTATTACTGCTTCTGCTAGAACTCAAAGCAGAAATAAAAGGATATGGGGAGCAGTAATGGGAGTTGTGCAGCATTTACTGCGCTGCATGTTCGAGTAGGCCAACAGCTCAGGGCTGCGAGTGATTAAGGAGCCCAAACTGTACAGAGCGCGGAGGACCCGAGAAAAGTAAAGCGTCACGCAGTCGCTACACGCTGACACAAATTGCTGTGAAAGAACACCTCCAACTGGTGAATGATTGTTACATTAAACAATGCGGTGAACACAAACCAGCAGTTCCTCTATTGTGCCTAATCTTTTTGGTGGTAGCAGTCTGGCGCTTGGGGAGGAGGGGTTCGGTTCGGTGACCCCGGGCCCGGTTATCTGTGGATCCAGCATTCTTCATACTGGGAATCTAACCTCTCGCATTTTGTGACCAGGATGGATAGGCCTGGTATGGATCATTTCGAACGATGCAGTGGATCAAAACAGTATTTGCACATATTTCACGGTTCGTGTAATTTTTAATCTAACCCCAGTTATTTTCCTGTTGTCGTTAAAGGGGAACTTGGACAGGACTGAGTGTAAATGATAAACTATGTATAAAAAGGCCTTCAACTCTTGCCAGAACTGCGGCTCTTAGAACATCGTGCACTGTTTGAGTGTCCAGAACAATTCGCTTCCGATCATTTTTCTTTTCAAAGTCATTAACCCTAAATGACGAAACTATGTTCCGTAACTATTCTCAATTTTTAAACAAGCCCCAGATCGCAAAGCGTTTTAATTGTTTGATTTGGAAGAAAGGATACCGCAGCAACGTGTTTTTGAGAAAAAGATCTTAAAGTCGTGAGAGGGGTGGAAATACGTTCCGAATTAACAACTGAGCTTCCTTGTGGTGGTGTCGAAGCCCCCAGTCTTTTACATGAGAACAGTCAACCTCACACCGCCCAGTTTCCGCCCTGGTTCGGAGAAACAGAGAGCGATTCTGCTAACGCGCCGCAGCCCGAGAGGCAGCTGCTGTGAACTGTTAGTGCGGGGTACGAGTGTGTGTGATTGCTTATACGTGACTGAGAGAGCGACTGCGGGGGAGTACTGTGCAACTGTGACTGCGACTACCAGCGTGTCATGGAGGGAATGCTAGTGTGTGTGTGGTTGCGAGGGAGGCTGTGGTGTGGGCGTGTGTGAAAGAGTCTGTGCCAATGTTTGAGGCTGCGAGGACGTGCGGAAGGGAGTGAGCGTGTGGTATGTGTGACTGGCACAGTGAGGAAGTGTGTGTCTGCGATCGTGTGAGGGAAGGAGGGACTGTGAGTGAGTGTGAAGGAGGGAGTACGTCTATGTGAGTGCGTGTGTGTAACTCGGGCAGAGTGAGAGATTGACTGAGGGAGGGAATGTTAAATGTGTGCCATTGCCATAGCGTGAGGGAGTACGTTTGTGTATGTGTGAGATTTCCAGAGTGTGAGGTGTGTGAGTGCGAGAAGGTGAGAGTGTGTGTTTCAGAAACTGATTGCGATTGCGGGAGTGTGGTTCTGGTAGTGCCAGGGAAGGAGTTTGCCTTGAGTTTGTATGTGTAATTGCAATTGTTTGGACGGCTGTCTGCGTAACTGGCTTGAGTGTGAGAAGGGTGTGTGTGCCTGGCAGAATGTGATGTGTGTCTGGGTGTGACTGCTCGAGTGTGTGTGGTTTGCGGGAAGATGTGAGTGTAGAACTCATTGCAGGAGTGTGTGTGAGAATGTGACTACGTGTGAATGCGAGTATACATGTCATTTATCGATAGGTGCCCCTTGTGCGTGAATGGGAGTGTACGTGTGACTGAGCGCCTGATGGAAGATTTCCCGCGCGAGACGTGCGCACAGCGTCCTGACCTTCGGGTCAACTCCCCAGAGACCGGCAAAGGAAGCGCTTCTGTAGCGCTGGAGACTCTCGAACTAAACTGAGCACCGGCGCTGGGATTACACCTTTCATCATTCGTGCCTACAGCTATTACCTATAAAAGCGCACTTTGTATCCTGGGGAAGCGATGAAGTACGTGTGCTACATATTTGCACTATGTTGTAATTTTCCAAATAAATGCCCTGGGGTGGCTCGCATCTTTATACGTCGGTCGGTAGATTAGTGATGAGTGATGTTTATTCACAAAGTACAATAAGAGCAAATAAATAAGTTTGAAGACGCTACCAGCTGCAATCTGTGGAAATTTTGAAAAGGAAAGTATGATTGAAAGTAATCAAAACTTCTGTCCTAATTGACATGAAATACAGTTGATCCCAGCCTTAAAGACAAATTAACAATGGCACTGGTTAATCACCTAATTAATACATTTGATTTGAATGTAAAATTATAGGAAATGTTACAAATTTGTCTATGCAGACGAAACACCCACATGTAAGGGCCTAAATGTGAATGAGTAGGATAATGTTTAAGCATCGTGGTTAATAATTTCACATTAAATTGCTCATCAGTGACAATAACCAGAAAAAACGTAAACCAAACACTGAACTAATCTTTCCATATTGAAGACCACCCACTAACTAGCGATTAGTTTTGAAATCTATCTATATATAATATATATACAGTGTATATAAGCGTTAGTGTGGTTAGCTCAGTAACACACAGGACCGCAGCCAGGAACCGAATGAAACGTACGACAGAAACTTTTATCCAGCCGTGGCTGTTTACATCTCACGTGATGTGCTCTGATGATACAGACGGGTTTTTGTTTTGTAATGTTCCGGCACAGAACCGAATCTGGAATGATCAGCGAGCGTGTTGCGGCGCGGAGTGGTTGTGGCGGCTTGTGTGCCCGCTGTTGAGGGGTGGGGGGCTGAAGATTTTGGTATCGGGGTTGATGTTTATGGTAATTGAAGTTAACGACTGGCCTTATGGGTAAAGAGTTTTTTTTCAATCTCGGAGCGGAGCTGCACGCTAGGGCAGGATCGGAAATTTAAAAAAAACCCAGCTTGGTCTGTAGACGCTGAACCACGTCTGCTCCAGTGATCTGCCAGAGGGCTCTTCTCTTCAACGCCGCCCCCCCCCCCCCCCCCTCCGCAAGCCAGCAGCCCCGAGGTTCGACAAGTTGGGGGATGTGAGGCGATGGAGTGAGAGTGAGCCGACAGACCGGATCGCTTGGCCGCTGCATATATGGTGAGGAGCCAACATGGCGCTGCGAAGTGTTCCGTGCCAGAGGATCGCAGCCGATCGCCACCTGTACAGTGAACATTGCCACTGAAACCTCCGCTGAGGCACCGGACCGAGCACCCGCGGCGCTGAAACAACGCACCGTCCGGCCCGGCCCGGCCCAGGGGTAAACGGTCAAGGCTCAGCAAGAGGCCGCTCCTTTGACTTTTTAAAAAAACCGGATTTCTTTTCTAGTGGATATCCGGACTTTGTGGGGGTGATAAGCGAGCTTAACCTGGCGCACATTTTATATGCTCGGATGAGAGAAGTCTTCTCTGTCTTTCTTGGCGATTAGAAAACATAAAGGCACGTGGATGCAGCAGAAGAGGTCACCATCGGAACCTTAGTCTGGCTATAGTACGTGGAAAGCTTGGAATCAGGTAAGAGGAGGTTTTATTTAGTGAAAGGAGTGGTTATAGACCGGGCTTTTCTAGTTACTGAAATCGCTGTGGGAACGCGCTGAGCGCTGTCGGCAAGCGGAGACTGTCTGGGTGTCGACTTTCCCTCGAACGTGCGATCTTCAGTTACTTTTCAGTTTCAAGAAGAGTGGCCCCCCAGTTTTTACACCGTAGCTCGAATATCGGTGGTGTTTGCGTGTCTCGTGTGAATGTTGAGGACAAGTTTAGAGTCTCGGCTCACCAGAGCGCGATCGTGGTGGTTCCGAGCTCAACTTCTTCGTGATTTGGCACACGACCTGATCTATTTGGCGTTACTGCACAACATCGATCGCTCTCTCTACCCAGCCGGTAAGGTTGCTGTCTTGCAAACGTCAATTTCACCTATTTTTTTAAAAAAGCATTGTAAAATACGATCGACATTGTCCCCAGAGGAACTGGGGCTTTTGCGAATTGTGTTTCGCTCTGCCTCTGTCGTACAAAGGAACACGGACCACTTCCACCACTAAGGATAGTCGTGCAGAGCCGAACCGAGCAAAGAGATCCCCCTCCCCCACACAGCGCTGACTGATTTAACCGCTGAATTCCGCTCCCAGGGTTTAACCAAACGCTTTAAATGAATTTCACTTATGCGTTTGTTATCTTTATTCAACAATCACCACAGGTAAAATTCTTAACGGAAACGTGGTTATTTTAAACATCGTGCCCCTTCTCAAGTAGAAAATGTAAATAGATAAGAGCCTTTAAAACAAAAAGAGGTAACTGATCGTTTAAAACAGGGGATTATTTGCATATATGTTCGTAGTTTACAAATAACTACAGCTTACTAAGCGATTACCAAAGAGTTCGGTAACAGCAAAGGACTTTGGTTCACAGTGATGATTTATGTTGTCCAAGCTGTGTCTTCGAGGTTATTGCGAGAGCACCTTTTAAGGTAACGTTGCTATATGTCTGCTGTAGAATATTAATGCATAAATAATGCATCGTCCGTCCGGCTATCATGTTAGTAGCCACTTTGGCAGTCTAGCAGAATGTTCTTGAGGTGAGATCTAGTGGTGAAGGTTGTTCTAGTTCTAGCTGGTTACCTGGAAGGTGACATGTACCCGTGTGGCAACTACCAGCTCTGCCTGACTGAAGGGTTTTGACCGTATTGTATGTCTCTGTCTAAGTGATCGATCGGTCTAGACAACAGTGGCCGGCTCCCTGCAAGCTCGGGGAGGAGGGACTGATCATCGCAGGGAAAAAAGTGAGGGGAAGTAAACCTCAGATAGGTCTCCTTAAAAGACGGACCGCAGCCCTGTGAAGGGAGCGATCGGAGGTTGAAAGTTTAGTTGAGAATGTCGTGCTGTGGGTGTTGTGCAGTATGTGTTTGCAAATCTGTACGTGTGTTCATCCTCCATGTAGCTATGTGCGCGTGTCACCATCTTCACTTGATACACCGTGTATAAACGATATATACTTGAACTTTGTTGAGTGCGCGCACACATGTGTATTTTTAAAATTGCATTGATACAATTACTGAATGTCTGCTAGGGTACTTTCACGTTCGTTCAGCACATTTTCTCGAACTTTTTGTAATGCTGAAATGATTGAAGGATTTCCACTGAATGAAAAGAGTTGATTGAGGTAGAAGTGCCAACAATACAACAGGACCATTCCCTTTTGTCTGCTCGCTGACTTGTGTGAATACGGTCTGCGCGATCGGAATATACAGTTTAAAAGAAAAACCAACCAGATTTATTAGTATCCTGCGAGCTTGTTTAGCGCTGGTATACCGATTTCTCCTGTCAAGAGTCTGAGGAATATATCGATTATATACGTTTCAGTTATTTATAAATGTTCGAATCTATAGTATTTACAACTTTCAAGGTTTTGCTAATATTGTTTATTGATTGACGCTGTGAAGCTGTTCTGTCAGATTACACAAGGTGCCCTGATCAACAGCGACTGAATTGACGACCACTCGAGTCCCGCCGCGCTGTTGGATGTAAACAAACACCTTAATGCTGCCGACCTCCAACCAAAATGATTTCAGCTTCTCTGCAACTCTAAGTGGCATTCTCGTCACCTAAATCTCATTTTCACCGTAACTTTTTATATTCGTAAACGATATTTTTTGCTTTGACTATAACTGTAGACGATGTCACAATTTCATTAGCCTTTAATGTTTAGTTAACCAGTGCAGCACCTTTTATCAATGAGTAATCGCAGTTGCTTCTCATTGGGTTACACTTTCACTAAAAGCACAAGAATATTTTTGAAATGGCATGTAACCAAACCAGGACGTTTCCACCTTAAACATTCGACGCCGGACGACCTGTTCCTCCAGTTACAGGCAGCTTACAAATTCCAATTGAAGCCAAACATTCTGCGTACTGGGGCTGTTTCAAATCAGGGACATCAATAAATAAGTTGAAATAGACGATTTGCATGAGAACATTATATACAGGTACTCTTTGTCCATTTAAATACCTTTTGAAAGTGTTACTGCAACTTCAAGAACAACTGGCCAAACTCCACAATCCTAACTAGAGTAGAAAATACCCAGCTGTGGCCGAGGTTGGAATTAAAATATGAAATACCTCCACAGGATCGGCACTAGACTTTGACATGGCGTTGGTAGGATTTAGTCAGGGCAAGAAAAAAAGTGTTCTTTTACACAAATATGACAGACATTTGTCTCTTTATTCTCCAGAAACGCAAAACCATCCACTTCTGCTGTGCAGCCTTCTACAGTCACTAGTTTAAGACCATACAATGCCTACCAGTTCAATGCTCATCTGAAAGATACACTGGTTCACTGTGTGTGATTCAGCACAATTATTGGGGACTATTGTTGCTTGAACTTAAGTATTGCATACGTACGTCGACTAAAGTAAGCTCATTTGCACAAACCTACATATTCTGCACAACAGCTTTGCTTTCCACTGGCCAAGGCCAGTAATTAGGTATGATATATTTTTTGAAGTGGCGAAAATACTACATCATTAGAACCTCTCAACAAGTTGGCGCGCTCAAGTAATAGATTTACCCTGCGCTTGTTGTATATTTCACACAGAACTAAAACATCCCAACGCTTTCATATTTTCAAATGAACGCTTGCGTGACTTGGACATTAAAATGTAAGGTTTACTATCCGCTACTTGCACTTTTTTGACTTATGCGACTCCCTTGACACTTGGGTGGTCATTTTGTATATTTACACACGGTTGATAAGTGACGTAGTTCGGGATTTCTCATCTGCTCTCCCTCCCCCTCCCCCTCCACACACCGACCGACCGCTCGAACACTACTGTCTCTACAGTGTCCCATTTTGTAAACATCGGTCAATATTTCTAACTCAAGATCAAATCAGCCACCTCACTGATGTCCGTGTACTCGAGCAGATTTAAAAAGTGAAATCATATTAATAGACATATTATGATCAATCTAAATTAAAAATGACAAATAATCTGTTAAATAATTTACAGGTACCTAATTTACAGGTACCTAAACACCGAACAAGCTACATTTCATTAAATTCAACGTGAAGTAATGGCATGTCCAGAGAAGGAAATATTGCAGTATTTTTAGTTATAAGTGTTTAAAAATCGCTAATGTGAACATGTACTTATTTTAGACATCTGTTGCATCTTCAATGATACACTTATTTGGCTACAAGAATAACAATTCCCCTTAGAATAACAGATCGGTGCATAGGCACACCGAATCTCTCTCTCATCATGCAAGGGCCCACAAACTGATATTATCTATCCAGTTCTTTGCTAAGAATGGGTTAACCTGCCACATACAAGAGCATCATCGCAAATTGAGACACTGAAAGGTTTGCAGGTGTTAATTATTAGGTTGATTTTAGATTGGACCATGTGGATTCATTGCAGTTAATGAATAGTAACCGGAGGACAAGGAAACAAATGCTTAACGCCAAGTTTTACTTAGTTGTGGAGAAACATTTATTGTTAAATGATATTGCAATAGATGCTGCAATCAGTCACATTTTATGTAGTGAAATCTAACCCTAGTCAGACAATAGGAACAATCCGTGGTCGCGTTTCATACGGGCCGGACGGTCAATGGACTCGCCACCTGCGCGCTCATATAAATATTGCATTGGGACTCTGTGTCTTGACACAATGTCTAGCTTTTGGGATTTTAAACTTATGCATCGAGTTGTCTTTGCACAAATTAGGATGAGCTAAATGACAGCTCGATTATTTTTCTAAGTTCCATAAAGTGTAATGTTTTGGCATTGATGGTGTGTTAAATTTCAATAACTGAACCCAATGCTTAACCAGAATAGAGTGCAGAGTTTGAAATCATTAATTGTGTTGCTTATTTTCAACTCTTGATGACCATTTTCCTTATGAATCTATTACGTGTGTATTATTTATCAATAATGCTATTATTTGATTATGCAACTTTTCGTAAAATGTTATCGGTGTAAGTCCGTGGCAGCATTAAACATAAGGGTTCTGTAAAGTACACAATGAATCAGAACAGCTGCGGGGAATACATAATGCTGTAACAGCTGCTGTGACCACTAACATTCAAAAGTTAGATGTATGATCAAATACACCGTCACCTAGCTGAGATTTGTGGCACAACATTTAGAAATCTATAGAAAATGAATGTTGTAGTTTGCAACTCAAGAGTTCCATTGCTAGTTCTCTAGTTTCACGATGTACTCGAATATCCAAGTTGCATTTCAGCGCGTGTTGAACCCATGTTTCCCGAGTTTTCAGCTGTCGCCCAGTGGTCTGTAGAATGCTTAAACAGATTACCTTCTTCCAAATATTGTCTCCCGTGCATTTTAACAAAATATTGTATTTCCGAACAAAGTTCCATCAATAAGGAGACCGGCAGTGGGTGTTTTGATCTGCTTTATGAGTGGCTGCTTCTTTTGTGTATTTTTTACATCTGCAAAAGCCTTAACACTACGTGTGAAGGTTTGTACCTTGCTCTGTTAGGCGCACACTGGAGTGCTGGGCAGAGCCTCATTGCGGCATGCTTAGATAAATGAAAGGCTGGAAAGACTATTGTTGGGAACGTTCGGTCTTGTCCATTTGTAACTGTCCTGGCATTGTTCTCTACAAGCTGCAGTTAATGCATACTGGTAACTAGGAGGCCGGCTTTAGAATCGCACACAAACCAGGAGACAAATTCAGTATTTAACACTTCAATATCTGATGATGCTTTTCTTGGATCCTCTAGAGGAACTGCAAAACCGTTACACTGTCGATGTCTCGCCCACTAGCATTCAGCGGTTGAAAGCTGCTCCCTGTTGTAAAATGAGCTGCAAATTTCCAACAGGCAACATAATGCATTATTTTGGAGGTACCTAAGTAGCAGAATTGGCAACTACTTTTATGACAACAGAAAGTAAACAACACAAGAGACAAAAATGTAGAGGTTTTTGGCCACTTTGATTAAAGAACGGAGATGTTGCAAGTTAAGTATTTCTAAATTAGCATAATAATTATGGAAATCTTCTGACTATAGTTTTTTTTGTAACTGCAATTGCATTGGATTTATTTAAGGGTGCTATAACCTGACAACATCGCAGAAAATATGGAGAAAAACGCGAATTTAGTCATCATGCCTCGTTTAAAAGATGTACATAGATATAGATCAATGCGTCTATAAAAGTGACTATTGTAAGCCATACGTTAAATACATACAGATCTTTAGAATCTTAATGTTATAACGTTTAGGCTCCTACATATTGACCTGTTTATAGAAGTATTCAGATCTGAACTGAAATGGATTTGGTATGAATTATTTCAATACAATGCACTCGCCTTGCACTCCAGACACCAGTAAATTGTAGGAAGTCTAAATACAAATTGCTATCAAATGTTGCCATGGGGGCGGGTATTTGCACAACAGTACTGCGTCATGTGCAGGCACGTGTTACCAGGATATCTCAAATAGTTCAATTGTGGTCACGTTGAATTTGAAATCAGATTAGATTAACTGGAGACCACAAGACAGCAAAGGGACTTGTGAATCTGAATCGAGACCCACATTGTCCCGAATTGTTTTATCTACGTTTTGTTGACGTTAAGTAAATTGAATAATAAAAAAAAATGCGGGTGCTGCACAGCCGATCAATTAGCATCTGCTAAAAGACAGGTTATTGAATTTGTTTGTGTGTGCGTTTCATAAGTACTCATGTGGCATGGGTTATCACGATCCTCACAAGAACAAAATGTCATTCACTTTTAAAATATCAGAGATGAATTTTCCGATGATTGTTATTTTGGATTCTGTCTCTCTCTTTAAATATTTCTGTTCTCTGATCGGTGCCGGTGACTTGATTAACTTGAACCCTGCTTAACGTCTTAACCTGTCCAATTCACAGTGCCATATTAACAGTTTCCGATGTTTTTGTATGCATCACTCAAGTGCAAATGTACTTTACGTTTATAAGACACATGGATGTGCAGTACGCGGTAATGTTTTCCTTACATGGAGCGTAGTATGCTATTATTAAAAAAACTAAAGGCATGATAGTACAAGAGTTTGGAAAGGCATTTGTAGGGATGCCTGATTCCTTAGTACGCTAACCACAATCTGGTTGGTTACGTTGTACTGAGTGTTATTAAGTATCCTCTGTACCGTTATCAAAGGTAAAGAAAAGTTGCGGGGCAAAAATGAACGTCACGCCCCTCATGACAATTTGTTGAAATCTTCCATTGTATTAAGAGGTGAGTAGGCTCTTTGCGCAATGTTGTTTAAAGATTCGCCACTGCCCTCCCAGAATCTGTTCTCACTTTCCCTGTAACGTCTGCGTTTGCTTTCAAATCGGCAGCAGCTCGCCTATGTGGCCTCTTACGGGGCCTTCTGAAAGCACGAAACCATTTAATTACGAGATGGTTTGGTTACCTATTTACTCGGGTACGGCCTTTGCTGGTGGCCGCCTCTTTTAATTTCTACCGGCCAGAATGTGCCGTGAGTACACCAGCCACCGATTTCACAATCAACACATCCTGTTCAAAGGTTCAGCATCCCTCCCAACTGTGTTTACAATAAACTAAAAGGTTATTACGCCCAAAGAAAACGCGTGGAATGAGGCAGGCAGTAAGTGGACGAGATCAGATTTCAGGCTGTGCTCCCAGAGGAGAAGTCAGGGTTTGATTGAAGCGCACTCCGCTCCTGCCTCCCCTGGGAGACCAGCCCTGAAACCTGAGAGCGCGAGCAGTTAAAAAAAAACCTTTGTGAAAAAAGGGCCGAGAAGGCACGGCTCGCTGAGCCCTTTGGAGGATACGAGCTGCCTGTGCCTCCGCTGTGAATATCGAGTTGTGTTCTAACGGTGATTGACTGAGAGAGCACATTTCAGGAGCCACGTAATATCGTTACCGTTCATAAAACGTACTCTGGTGATGCTCAGTATATTCTAAACTGGGCCTGATTTTGTGTGTGTGTGTGTAGTGGCTTAACTTTATCGGATAGATGGCATTAAGTCCAGGCGTCGAACTTCGCTAACGGTATCCTTTATTTTGATTTGATTTGCAGAAGACAATTACATTCCCAATCACTTTTTTAAAAAAAAATGTAAAATGTATTTTTAAGTTGCAGCTATTTGACTGCACCGCTTCTAAATTAGCCCTAGTGTGCGTGGGTCACATGAATTTAACAAGTATTAGAAAATAATAGAGACTGTCTAAAGGATGGCGATCTTATTAAAACTAGCTTTGGTGCACGGCACCTTTATGTTAAAATGCAATTCAAATTATTTACAAAACGCACCCAAAAACGTGCGTGGAATAAATTATTTATCTACTCTTTCAACACGGATTGGAAACATTTCATGAAAAATAGCAGGGAAGAAAAACAGACCACGATGACAACTGAGCATTTTCTTGTTGCCTGACGATACATTTTAAACACGCTTTCTGAAAAGTGGAAGATTAGGCTGAGTTTACAAGGGAGGACGTGTGAGTCAGGTGAGGCCAAATGAACATTTTCAATTTTAATTACACAGGTGGTACAGGCGCCAGCAGACTGGACCACTGACAGGAAAAATCCAGTGCGCAGTTTATTGGTCCTCCGCAAGTAGATTTGTAACGCTGATGATTTGAAATAATTAGAATGTTCTTGTAAAAAAAAATAGGCTCTCTGACGCAATCTCAATGCAGTGAACTTCTGAACCTAGTTCGGGCACGTTCTTGCATATACCATCATCATGCCCACCCTGCATTTGAAAAATGGTGTTGATGTGTTTTGCGGTCACAGAAAGGCTTTAGAACCCCAGACTCTAGTCATATCACACACTGGCTTAAAGAGGATGAGGATTTTTTTATCATTTAAAACCGTTTTTCGCACAAGGCTGGTGTAGTCAAATCTTTAGAGACAGCTGATCAAGTTTTAGAATTTTTTTCTGTTACAAACCTGAATGAATTGTCTAACAATTGAATTATACGCCCGCTCTAGTAACCCGTCGGTTTAAAATCCATGCCTAAGGGATATTATACCATTGGTGTAGATAGAGCTTTGTATTGTGAATTGAAACAGATGCGTTGATGGTGTAAAATATGGTTGCATCTACATTTTTTCTGTTGGCGAGAGTTTTCTTTTAAATTCCGCTCAGTGTTGCACATCGTAAGTTGAAGGAAGGGGTGTTTGGTGCATTTTGAAATGCAGTGGGTCTGCTTACACACTAAATCCACACATGCTACTTTAAGTAGGCTTTCGACGATCAAGGTCCCGTCCAATGCAGTACAAGAGAATCCCTGTAATTTGTTGCAATTGGTTAGTCAATTAGGTTTGGAGTGAGAAAACACTGCGAGGAAATATGGGCCCCTGTTCACGAATAGTCTTGGGCCTGTTTTGATGAAATCAGCTTGATGTGTGTGCTCAAATGTGTGTGTGTGTGTGTATATATTTATATAATAATCTCAATATATAAAATATAATAATGGGTGATATCGTGATTAGAGAACGCAGCTGCCGCTGTAGACTCTAAAGCAATAAGAACAGACAATGATGTTGTTGTTGGGCGGGTTCGTGGTCTTCCAATGGGAGAATGTGTAGTCTGGTTTTTACAGCGGTGATCCTGAGAGACGAGTGGAAATAATCTGACATCTGTTCGAGGAGACGGCCTTTAATGCCAGCTCCAGCTCGCCTTTTTTTTTAAAAAGAGCTAACAGCCCACAGCCAGTGGGATTTTTACCATCACTCGGATTTAAAAAAAATTAACGGTGTATGATTTTTTAAAATCTTATAAATACACTTTTAAGTAGTAGATTAACCCTTTGAGGACATCCCTACCACCAAAAGAAACGTTCTCTCCTTTCAGCCAGTAATATACACGCTCTGTACTTTCCTTTTATTCGTCTAGCTACCGAAAATCCTAAAGCTCTGTCAGTTTTAGTTATAATGTAAATAGTGCCTTGTTACTTTGGGAAGCCGAAAAGGAAGTACAGTCCTCAAGAGATAAAAAGATCAATGAGCAACACAACTTTGAAAGCCTAAAGCAGGCATGTACTAATTCATTGGACCTACCAATCGAAGGGTTAGATCAAAGAGCTGCCTAATATCCACATTCTTCTCTCTAATCCATGATGTAAAAAGAAAAAGCGGGAAAGTATGGACTATCGCCCCAAATGTGTCTCTTTTGGTCACGGGGACATGAGGATTTGCGATGTGTGTATACCAGCGCACAAGGCCGAGTTTTTATTTCCCGCTTATGGTGTGGGAATGTAGGGTTCCGGCCTGAACTATCAAAAGTTAAGCACGGAACGTAAACATTGTAAATAGTTATCCTGCCCATCTTTCCAAATTAATGTCATCTGTAGTTTTGACATACAGTATCTGTTCCTAATGTATAAAGTTCAAGCTTGCGTTACAATGAAGCAGTTTTGGGTGCAGCAAAGTATAATACTGCATTTATACTGGGGCCCTTTTCTCTGGAAAAGAGAAGACTGAGAGAGGTGATCTAATGGAGGTCTTCAACATTCTGAAGGGGCTCGATAGAGTAGACGTAGAGATGTTTCCACTTGTGGAGGAGTCCAAAAGTAGGGGCCATAAATATAAGATGGTCACTAATTCTGAAGAAACCTCTTCTGGAGAGTAGTGAGAATGTGGAAAGCGAATAACATAGATGCATTTAAGGGGAAGCTAGATAAGTACATGAGGGAGAAAGGAATAGAATGATATGTTGATGGGGTGAGATGAAATAAATAGAGTGGGAGGAGGCTCGTGTGGAGTATAAACACAGGCATAGACTGGTTGGGCCGAATAGCCTGTTTCTGTGCTATGAATTCTATGTAATTGCACTGTAGCTGTAGTATTGGTTCCAGTCGGACAGAACCCCGTTTATGCTGCCAGGCTGGAACTATAGTTCTGTTGCCCAGGAGAGAACTTTGCACATGGGTGCCATTCTGCCTAAATACTGGTAAATTTCACACATGTCCAGGAGCTTTAACGGACCTCTGATCATTTTTAGATGGGGTGGACACTGTAGTGGTACTATGCTCCTTGCTATGTTAAGCCCAAGTGGTGGGAACCCCTTTCTCCATAGGGTCTCAAACCGCTTCCCTCCAGAGTCAGATAAGGTCCATGCTGGTGATATATAATGCAGCTTTCAAACATCTGTTGAGTTCGCACAAGGTGCAGTATAACTCAAGTTTCAGCTCTTTAAAGATAGCAACACAAAATGGACATCAGCACGCATATTAAATTAGCTCATATTAATGATAGTACTCCGTTAGGGCTCCATTGAGCCATTATTTACTGGGTTGTCACAAGTAGAGTGAGCCAGCATAAAACCCCGTTCATAAAATGTACTTCTAGGTGTTGGGGACGGTACGTTGATCAAACTGATGCCACATTCATGATCTTGAAATACTATGATCCAAACTATTAAGAACCGACACCTCCGTGGCCTAGATACAGCTGGCTGCTCATGGCGAACCCATTCGGTGAAAGAGGCAACAGTCAGAATAAGAAACTGTGTTTGACTCGATGGGGAGGGGAGGGAGATAGTTATCGAGAAACGAAGTGTGGGTAATCATGTTATAGAAAATGGTTTGACTTTCAGCACTTTTTTTTTCCAGAATTTGGTCGAAAACCAATGAAGTTAGTATCGAGAGGGTGGGCGAGGAGTTATTGCTTTTAACTGGTACACTATAATTGGGCAAGATATTGCTGCTTGGGTAGGGATTTTCTTTTTTAGATCTCATAATGTGGACGTATTGATGATGCCTGATCGCTTTAAGGCAGGGTATGAATCCGGGTAGGGCTGTATTTTGAGTAGCATGGTGAATGTTGGTAAGGGACTGGGATGCTGTTTCTGCTCAGTCTAACTTTAAAACGAGACGCGTCTTTCAATCCCGATGCATTTCCGCCGACCCATTTCTGCTAACCATAAACAAGTTGCTGGTAACCCTGATAAAACAGTGTTTCTGCTAACCCTAATCGGAAGTCTGCCGATTCCGCTAACTCTGACCAGACTGCAGTTTCTGCTAGTTCTGATAAGACTGTTGTTTCTCCCAATTCGTGCAGGAAAGCTGCCGATTCCACTAACCCTAAAGGAAAGGAGAACCGATTCTGCTAAGCCTGGCCAGACTGCCGTTTCTGCTAAAGCTAATGGGAGGCAGTCATATGAATCGCAGCTCTGGCAACAGTCTCTTTTGAGGTTGTGGGCGGGGAGATAAATAAAATTCAAGCTAAATTTATAGCTCTCGCTGTAATATGCTTCTGTCGCCGCGAGTTCATCTCTTTTTTCTAAAACTAAAAGTTCCTCTCAACAAAATCAGAAATCTATCTGAGTGACGTCCCAATTGACATTCTGCCCCGAACAGTTTGTTTGATATATTGTGCTCTCGGCATTTATGTTTTCTCCCCGATTAGCTGGAAGAAAGCAGAGGGACGTTTAAGAAATCCCACCTAAAGGTCTATGCTTTTGTAATGCGGATTGCTGGATACTCCTGGCGGAGTCCTGCAGACTACTCTCGGGTTCCCCCAGGGATTTCCGCTAATCGATCCTGCCGACTAAGCTGTTGCTCCGTCAAAGGGGAATACAGCTAGTTGCCTGCCTTCCACAATTATGCAGAAATCAACCATCCGCGATCAATATCTCCTAACGTCCCTTCGAATTTATCTTTGTTTTCAGGCGGTCTTGACTGGCAGCTCTGCTTTTGGGCCAACCAGCTTTTCATTGTAAATCTGATGATCCTGTTTAAAGGGGGCATGCAACACATTCACCGAGAGTGAGAGGATCGCGATCGGACTGCTGTGGAGAAGGGAGGGAGGGAAGGGGAGCGCAGCCAGAAAATGAACTCAGTCCCCATGGAGCTGAGCTTCGTTGTGTCTGGCGAGCAGGAGCTGCTTCTAAAATGGCGCGGAGTGTGTGCGGAATGGAGAAAGTCCTGTCGTTAAAGTTAATCCCATCTCCGGGCAGAGTGAGGCTGGTGGCGACTGAAATGTTGAGGAGCGAACGCTGCAAAGCCATCAATAACCACCCGCCCCGCGTCCACCTGGTTTATTGATTACAATGGGGCGATCCGCCGACCGCGGGCTGTTGCAATGCAGGCTGCGCTGTTACATTCAACCCGCTCAATGGCTGGAGCTCAAACAGCGTCCGTCCATTCGGACTTTCAGCTTCTGCTTCCGCGTAACGTCCAAGAACCCAAGTGTCAAACGGAGTTAATGATCCCTTAAAAAACAAACACGGCTTTGTACCATCCGCCTGAGCAAAGCCTCCCAGTGCAACTCGACCAAACTGCAACTTTTTGCTTCGCCTAGTGGCCTACGGAAATCTCCCTCCCCCCCCTCTCTGAAATTGTAAATATGGACTTCTATAAATAAGAGTCTGGTTAACTACGGGTTGCCGCCATTTTAAACTGGCAAGAATCAACAGTTCTGCGCCAGTTAATGTATAAGAAAACGATCAGATGAAACTTGGGGAGAAGGCTGTCAATGGAAAACAGGCTCGTTTTTTTTCCTATGCCATGTTTTCTCCAGCGAGTTCTCTGGATAGGAGTATAGGATTTTCAGTTAAAGTGATCGGTCAGATTCTGGAAGTGAAATTTCTCTTGGCGTTTCCCCTTTTATTCCAAACCGGCAACTTGATCCCGCCAGCAGATTAGAACAAAGGTTACATGTGTTTACGGACCAGCCCTCAAGGTCATTTCTCAGTGGGCTGCACGTGATGTGTCCGGGTATACTCCTCTTTCCCGAGGTTATGTATCGCTTTCAGCTGTCAAACAGCCCAGAATGAGTTGCCGTGTGTAATAATTACCGGGGTGGGTCGGCAAGATAACTAGTCCTTTAATAAATTCTACTAATTTTCCCACAATGTAATCAATGTGATTGTCTAGACAGAAAACGTACGGGAAACAATTCGTAGAGGATAACCCACGGTGCTAGTCCGCACATGGATGGAGAATATAGAATTGATTTGGTAGTACGAGTGTTTTTTTTAACAGCACGGTGATGTTAAAGCAACGCGTGTCGACGTTATTTACAAGTGCTTTCCAGAAATGGCATAATCTTTTTTTCACCACTTGTGTAATATGATGTGCAACTTAGTCCCAAGGGAGGGTTAAGAGTATGGTGCTGTGACTTAATTCAATTTACGTTGTGTTAATTCTCATTTTTGTGTTTTAACGTGAATGGACAGTGGAGGAAAAAATAAGCTCATATTAACAGTAATGAATGACCTGCCTTACATTTTTATTGTACCTGCCCACATTGTTGGTTTTAAGGCAATCGATATGATTATGAATGGTGATTATTTTCCTTGTTTATTCATATACAATATTGTGCATTTGCGACATTTTACCTCATCCTTCCCATAGAAAGGATGGCTCAGCCGGTTGAGCGTAATGCTCAATCCCGAACAGTGTGGTTAATCTTATGGACATTAAAATCGAAAGAGAGCTCGTTAATACAGTCTATTTTCTGCTCTTAACATTTGATAGTTGTACTGTTACATACAGATGGGAGAGTGCACCAGGATCTTTTCTGGAGGTGGAGGAGGGGGAAAGGCCTTTACATAAATATTGTTTGGAAAAAAAGACTTTTTGAACACTATCCTCCTTAATTATGTATGGCCACGAGATAATTTGTAATATTCACTGCAAGTAAAAGGACATCAACCAGGAAGTGAAATAAGAATGTATCTGTGTTGTCCTACCAATAAAACCAACTTTTAAGTTTTGACTAAATGTTTATTCACCTTCTACCTATTGGTCAGATAAGTTAACTGGGTGGTGGGATAATCTCCAACTGTAGACATCACACTTTCAAATGCCATTACTATATGTACTTAATTAATGTAGTTAGTAATAACACATGCACAATTTGCCATCATAGGAAACCATAATGTGTGTACATAAGCTTCAAACTGCTATGTGCTAGATAGGAAATTGATATGCCACAGTTTTCATTGAAACATATATTTCATCGCCAAACTGCTGTTTCATATGACAAGAGGAGTAAATGTAGATCTCCATGTTGGTGGTTTCTTGGGAAAATAAAAAGAGCTGGATGAATGATCATCACCCAACAACTGGTAAAATAATCTGTACTTTGACCTTTTTCACCCGGCAGCTGTAAAAAGACAAAAAGACTTGATTATTTGCCAAAGAACTACGTGAATAAGGCCCTGTGTCGCTCTTATTTACCACGGGGTTGCTATGTAAATAGCCATTCCCAGTTGTGCCCTAAATCAGTCTAACCACTGGAATTCTATGCTGCCTGCCGTAATCCTATAATATCCCACTTCCAATAATCTATTTGTCTATTTTAGATCAAGTTTATCAATTTATAAGCAAACTATTGCGCACGGCAGAATAAAATTCCATTTACCATTGATCCCCATGTAAGCCAGCTCTAAAACATAGATATCTGCTGCCTCTATGCTAGGATTAATTTACATGGTGATCATCAGTAAATACAATTTCATCCTGTTATGTACAATAGTTCGCATGATAGTATAGGAAGAGAGGATGATATTTAATATATTTATTTGCCATATATCTCTAATACTACCACCCAGAATCAGTCATCAAGCTACTTTGTAAGGATCACTCATTATTACTCCATACCATGTACACAGTACCTTTAATACCATGTACTACAAGTATTTCTTAAGTCTTCTTCTTAGGCAGTCCCTCGGAACCAAGGATGACTTGCTTCCACATTAAAAATGAGTTTGCAGGTGACTGATGAGCCCAATGCGGGACCTACAGTCTCTGTCATAGGTGGGGCAGACGGTGGTTGAAGGGGCGGGTGGGTGGGGTGCTTGGGTTGATGTGCGCTCCTTGCACTGCCTGTGCTTGGCTTCTGCTTGCTCCCGGCGAAGAGACTCGAGGTGTTCGGCGCCTTCCCGGATGCTTCTCCTCCACTTTGTGCGGTCTTGGGCCAGGGATTCCCAGGTGTCGGTGGGGATGTTGCACTTTTTCAAGGAGGCTTTGAGGGTGTCCTTGAAGCGTTTCCTCTGCCCACCTGGAGCTCCGAGTAGAGCGCTTGTTTTGGGAGTCTCGTATCGGACATGCGGACAATGTGACCCGTCCATCGGAGCTGATCGAGCGTACGAGAGCATAGGCCTTACACTAAACATCTGTAAGACAAAGGTCCTCTACCAACCTGCCCCCGCCACACAGTACTGTCCCCCGATTATCAAAATCCACGACAAGGCCTTGGACAATGTGGACCACTTTCCATACCTCGGGAGCCTATTGTCAACAAGGGCAGATGTCGACGACGAAGTCCAACACCGCCTTCAGTGTGCCAGTGCAGCCTTCGGTCACCTGAGGAAGAGAGTGTTTGAAGACCAGGACCTCAAACCCAGCACTAAGCTCATGGTCTACAGCGCAGCAGTGATACCCGCCCTGCTGTATGCCTCAGAGACATGGACCATGTACAACAGGCACCTCAAAGCACTGGAGAGGTACCACCAATGCTGCCTCCGCAAGATCCTGCAAATCCATTGGCAGGATAGGTGCACCAACGTCAGTGTTCTCGCTCAGGCCAACATCCCCAGCATCGAAGCTTTGACCACGCTCGATCAGCTCCGATGGGATTTCTTAAGTAACCTATGGTTCGCATGTGATAGATTTATACATTTTCTAGTCTTTTCTTGACTACACTAAATTTGTCCCAAAGTCCAAGTTGTGCTTTTGAACCTCAGCAATATCAACTGCTCACATACTACATATAGAGGAAACAATTTTGTGCCATAAGTGTAAAGGTGAAATTTGCAACAATACCTGACCTACCAATGCTTGATGTTGACATTTGGTGCAGAAAGTGTAATAGAATTATAGAAAGTTACAGCACAGAAGGAGGCCATTTGGCCCATCGTGTCCGCGCCGGCCAACAAAGAGCTATCCAGCCTAATCCCACTTCCCAGCTCTTGGTCCATAGCCCTGCAGGTTAGAGCATCCCACGTGCACATCCAAGTACTTTTTAAATGTGGTTAGGGTTCCTGCCTCTACCACCCTTTCAGGCAGTGAGTTCCAGACCCCCACAACCCTCTGGGTGAAGAAATATCCCCTCTAAACCTTCCACCAATTACTTTAAATCTGTGCCCTCTGGTTTTTGACCCCTCTGCTATCCACTTTATCTATGCCCCTCATAATTTTACACACCTCAATAAGGTCTCTCCTCAGCCTCCTCTGTTCCAAGGAAAACAGACCCAGCCTATCCAGTCTTTCCTCGTAGCTAAGATTCTCTACTCCCAGGAACATCCTTGTAAATCTCCTCTGTACTCTCTCTAGTGCAATCACATCTTTCTGGTAATGTGGTGACCAGAACTGCACACAGTACTCTAGCTGAGGCCTAACTAGTGTTTTATACAGTTGAAGCATAAACCCCCTGCTCTTGTATTCTATGCCACGGTTAATAAAGGCAAGCATTCCGTATGCCTTCTTAACCAACTTATCTACCTGTGCTTTCCATTTCCATTCCTAATGGCTGACATCTATCCCTTTGGTTAGGGCAAATTCACCCCCTTTGCTCCTTCCTTCACCTGCCAACCCCACTACTTGTATTGAGAACCTACATAATCATTTGTGAATCTATTCTACTGGATTATGAAGTCTCCCTCTTCACTGCCTAATAAACTCATAGACAGCTTTTCCCTGTCAATTGTAGAATTAGTAGAGGTCCTAACGCTCAAAAGGGTTTATGCTCCGTTCCCACCTGTCTTGCAGGTTACCATTAAAGAGTGGTGAGGTGAAAACTGTGGGGGGGGGGTGAAAATGTCTGGTGGTTGTGTCCCAGAAAATATATATTTTTTTAAAGTGCTTTCTCTGATGAGGATGGATTATAGCCTTGGTATGTTCCAATTAATGTTGTGCTGTTAATTAGAGTCCGGCGAGTTTGCAATGTTGCCAGATCATCTCTTGGCTGACATCCAGGCCAAACTGTTTACAGAGCTCTCAAAACTCATCATTTGTCACATTTACTTTCTTTTTTGAAAGCACTTTTTCAGTGCTTTTGTAATGCCGATTGCTTCAGAAAATATTCGTCTTTGCTTAAGTTTCTATTATAACTCTTAACTAAAAGTACTGCACATTAATTTAAATGTTTTGATATTTTGTTTACTCAGTTAAATTATGCGTGTCATATTTAGGTTTATTTGTCACTTTCCTTGTCTGCACATGAACTGGATAAATAGAAGAATGTTTAAATCATGTGCAACCATAAACACAGACAGACAGAAGGCTAAGTTTATGGTGCTTTAATGCTAAAGTAATGCTTTAACATTGGTGCCTGCTCGAAAAAGTGTCACCAGCTGACGAGGCCAAGTTAGGCCGGAGCTGCATACAAAATCCAATCATTGCAAGGGTGCATTTACACTAACTTTAGCATTTATGCAAACAAGTTTCTGGTTGGCACCAGTGCTCACGTAAATCGGTAGCCGTGGCCTGACCTGACTCGAGCAAAACCGAGCGAGACTTCCTGGAGTGTAAATTCAGCGTGGTGTCAAATCAGATGTCAGAAGTATCCGTAGTATTCTTAGACCTTCTGGACACTTTTTAAAGCTTGCCTGCAATTAATTTAAACGTTTAGACAATGCAGATGCAGCTGCCCACATGTTTACATAAATCCTCTTCCAGCAGTTACATTTTAAACACACAAGCACGGAGCTCTCTCCGGAGCAGCAGAATTAAACGTCGGTCTAGCCAGTATAAACTGAGTATTGCCTGGGTGAAATCTGAACTGCATCCAAATGTAAATAAAGGCTACTCGGTAGAGGTGGTCTTACACTTTCTCTCTACTATGCGCAGGAGTCAGCTCGCCAACTGCTGAATTAAACTGTCGCTTTCACCTCCGTACAAACTCACAATCCGTATGCTTCGACATCGAAGTAGCAGTGTAACTGGAGTCTTGGGCAAGTTTGATGTCGGTGTGAAGCAATCGGGGCTAGTCTCGCTGATTCCGTTTGTCACTGCACGGAGTGTATTTTCACCGTGGTGTCAAACCAGGTACGCGAAGTCCTCAGTTTGTAAACCTACCCGACCCTAATTTAAATGTTTAGAGCGGGGAAGGAAATTGTCCCCTTCCTGCTCTCTCAACATTTCCATTTGTAACTGCTGGGGCACAGTTCTACCCATGCTTGTATCCAGGGCAAACAGGACAATGCCCGGCTGGAACCTGCTGGTAGCTGTAGTTCAGGTTCCAGCTGGGCAGGACAGGCTGGTAGCTTCAGTGGAAATGCACCTTTAGTCTCAAATGGTGATGTATTGACGCAGAGGCTGCACCACAACTGGACTATTGCACAGGCCGATCAGCCCGTCTTTGGTCTCCTAGCTAAAAATGCCAAGAGGTAGATAAATAATGACAAAACATGGCATAGAACCATAGGTTCCGGCCACAGTAAATATTTCCATCTTAAAACATTCTTCTCTTGAGTATAAATACACACCTACATGCATCCGTACACATGCTTATACCACAGACACGGAGAGGTCGCTGGTTTATTTACAAAACGGACTCTCCAGCTGGTACCACTTACAAGTTGTGTCATGAGATCACAGTACTTAACAGGCAGTCCTGTGTTGTATGCTTATTGCAGATTAAAAAATATATAAGTAAAGATATATTTGTGTATATAATAGATATGCATGCAGTATTAACAGAAATCTATAACTTGGCAGAAGTAGCATATGGAAAAACACTGCAAACTCCTGACATACTGGTCTTATAACTTCTACCCTCCTACAGCATTCAAGAGATTCGGCGCTGCGTGTATAAAATTAAAATCTCTGGGGAGGGAGAGGAGTACAGGTGATCTTTCAAAGATCTCCCTGCTGAGTGATGATTCTTCTATCTTCATTTTAATAATATTGACAAACAATGCACTATTTTAGCTGAAGCAACTAAATTGTGATTCGGAGTGATTATTATCCATCTGAGCATTTACATTTTAACAGTTGACCCCATTAGGCGAGGTGCACGTGTGTTTGGTATTTCACGCAGGATCCTTTGGCTTTTTGTCTGTGTCCATGGTAGTGTTCTTGGTGATGATGTGACATTGCCATTGCCTTTAATCACCGCAGTATGAAGAACTGCAGCGGCAGTTCACTGCGTATGAGCCAACCAACATATTCCATGTTGAAATTTACAGGGTTACAGTCAATTGTTTAATAATACCAATAAAATAAACTACTGTAACTAACTCAACTTCAGTGCCAGCTGGTTATATGGCCGAATTTACTCGGTATCAATGTAACCTACCACCAGAGGGGGGAGCCGTGTATCATCTGTACACGCATATATGAAGGGGGAAAAACTACATGCAATTGTGTAGACTGGAAGGGAACAGAAAAAACCGGAACTCTACCTCCACAGATTTAACATTGGGTGTACATGGCGAAGTAATGTATCCGCCTAGAACAATTGCAATGAATATCAACTGATTGTGCATTTTTAGACGAATGACGCTGCTATCCTCACTGAAATC
>NC_141000.1:70948618-71021118 GCF_052327205.1 Somniosus microcephalus | reverse complement strand
TGCAACATAGAATGAGATCCCAGAATGAAGCAGCAGATCGGGTATGAGCAGCAGCTGGGACTGGCTGCCGTCATGCCAATCTAGAAAAGTAGCAAAAGCTGACCAGTTTTAAAAAGGTTGATGCAGCCTCAAAACACAAACAACGAAACAGCCCTGAATATATATTGTGACATGCAGTTACAGTGAAAGTTGAATGGGGTGTGGGCTTGTCATAACTCAAGCTGCAGCTGTGTACCAAACATTCCAACACTTGTATAATGTAAGATTTTGGAAAAAATTGCAGAAATGTTTTAATTATTTCACAGGGAGAAATTGTGGATTATTGTGACTATTGGTGCATTCTGTTTCTCAGCCTAATGGTAATTGTTTTAAAATGCCTTGCATGGTTGGCACTGTGACACAGAGGCATTATTTACCTTATTCCCCCGAGTTTGCAGAGAAGCTCCTCTTCTCTCCCTTCCTCATCCCCAGTTTACACTGGGGCGCTTCACTCCTCAGCCACAGTTCACACTGACACTTCCACTTCCCTCCCTCTCCTCCCTTCAGCTGAGGCTGACAGCTTTTACTACCCTCCCCCTTGCACAGTTAATCCTACACTTTATAATCCTCTCGGTTCCACTTATTTACCTTCTGAATTTCATTGCCACACTCCTCCTCCTTCGGCAGTATTTCTGGCTCCAGCCGACTGTTGCTCTGGGCGACTGGAACATTGCTGTGAGCAGCAATACACACAATCATTTTGTAAGATCAGGAATACCAGCCCTGCAAAACTATCAGAAAAAAAATCCACCCATTGCAGTGTTGTCCCTCCTGCTGCTGATCCAGGGGTTGGGAACAAAAAGCAGCACTTACTTTCACCACCTAGGAAATTAAAACATGTATGTGATGTTGTACCTTGTACACGACTGGCTACGCATGTGATGCACTGAAAATAATTTTAGAAACTCCTACTCTCATTTTATGATTTGTTTCCTAATTATGAGTCTGAAGAACATTTTCCAATTTCCATACCGCCAAGATAGCACCCAACAAATATTAATATGGATATGTTACCATGGTTATACTATGTTTTCAGAAGTTGAATTGGACCCAAAATTGTTTGAAATATGACCTGCGAAATGCAATTTATTCCAGACAATTCATGTATTTGCAAGACAGTGCTGGTGTATTCCTGGATCTGTTAATGCTGAAAATCTGACGTAACAACAGAAAATGCTGGAAATGTACAGCAGTTCTGTAAAGAGAAATGATGAGTTATGATGCTTCAGATGTGCATCCTTCATCAGAACTGGAAATTCGCAGCAGCTCAATCAGCTGTAAAGAGAAAAGGCAGGTTATGTTTTGGGCGCAAGTCCCTTCATCAGAACTGGAAGTTGGGTTCCGATGAAGGGTCTTGCGCCCAAAACATAACCTGTCTTTTCTCTTTACAGCTGACTGAACTGCTGCGTATTTCCAGCATATTCTGTTTTATTCCCAGAACTTGGGCAGAAAGGATAAATGGGACTATAAAAGGACTTTAAACGAGTAAAGGGGGGAAGGATCTGGGTAGAAATAATAGTAATCCAGCGCCAAGAAAAAGAAAGGAAGAGATGAGAGTAAAGGTCAGAGTAAAAAAAGAACAGATAAGATTATAGGAAGTAATAAAATATCTGTTAAAAATAAAGCAGGAGTAATGAAAAATAAGAGCATATTAAATTGTGTAGTGATATACAGAGCCTCATCAACAAAACGGGGGAACTGAAAGCTGTAATCGGAAGTGAGGAAACAGACGTAATAGAGATAACAGAAACATGGCTGCAGGCAGAACAGGATTGGCAGTTAAATATTGCAGGCTATAATGAATTCAAAGATAGGTAAGGAAGAAAGGGTGGTGGGGTAGTTGTATTAATCAGAAATAACATAATGGCAGCAGCAAGAAAAATAATTAACAAAAAGATAGAAACTGAATCCAAATGGCTTGAGATACAAGATAGGAAGGAATTGGCCACACTATTAGGGGTATATTACAGACCACCAAATAGTGAAAAGGAAGTGGAGGAAGAAATATCTAGGCAAACCTCTGAGATGAGTAAAAACACAGAATCATAATCATGTGATATTTGAGCTGCCCCCAAATAAACTGGCAAGGAGAGGGAGTGAAATGGGAGAAGGGGATGGAGTTTTACAATGTGTACCCAATTTCTGACCCAATCGGCAGAAGCTCAACCAGGGAGGAATCATTGCTAGACCTACTAATGTGAAATGAACCGGAGCTGATAAAAGAAGCAAGCATGGGAGAGCATCTAGGGAGTAGTGATCACAATATTATATGGTTTAAGATAATGATTGAGAGAGACAAAGACCAAAGTAATAGACTGGAATAAAGCCGACTATGAGGGAGTAAGGATGGAGGCAACGACAGCAAACTAAAGAAAAATATTGAGAGATAGAACAACAGTGGGCAATACTTAAAAGAGAGATTGATAGAGCTCAGGAGAAAAAAATTCCAATAAAAATTTTTTAAAAATACAAGCCAGGAATGAGACTCCATGGTTAACTAAAGAGGTAAGGATAAAATTTAATCTAAAGAAAAAAGCATTTGCAGAGGACATAAATAATAAAGGAAAGGATGACAAAAGGGAATATGATGAGCTTAGGAAAGAGGGAGAATAAAGACAATTAAGAAGTCATAGAAGAAATCATAGAAACTTACGGCACAGAAGAAGGCTATTCAGCCCATCGTGCCTGTGCTGGCTCTCTGAAAGAGCCATTCATGCTTAGTCCCACATCCCCGCTTTTTGTCCGTAACCCTGTAAGTTCTTCATCCTCAAGTACCTGTCCAACCCCCTTTTAAAATTATTTATGGAATTGGCTTCCACCAGCTTTTCAGGTAGCGTGTTCCAGATTTCCTCCTTATTAACCACCTTATTAACTTGCCCTGCTACCTTTAAGGATTTGTGTATATGGACACCAAGGTCTCTCTGCTCATCTACTCCTTTCAAAATTGTGCCATTTATAGTAGACCATCTTTCCATATTAGTACTCCCAAAGTGCATCACTTCACACTTCTAGATCTTATGCCAACTATTTTGAATCTATGACCTCTAGTTATTGACCCACTCACCAGAGGGAGTAGTTTTTCTCTCTCTACTCTATCAAAACCACTCATCACCTTGAAAACCTCTATTAGGTCACTTCTTAACCTTCCCTGTTCCAAAGGAGAGCAGTCCTAACTTTTCCAACCTCTCCTCATAACTGAAGTCCCTCATCCCTGGTAACATCCTGGTAATCTCCTCTGTATCCTTTCTAAGGCCTTTACGTCTTTCCTGAAGTGTGGTGCCCAGAATTGTCCACAATACTCCAGCTGAGGCCTAACCAGTGATTTATAAAGTTTTGTCATGATCTTTGTTTTTATATTCTATTCCTCTATAAACCCAAGTAACCCGTATGCTTTTTTAACCACCTTATTAACTTGCCCTGCCACCTTTAAGGATTTGTGTATATGGACACCAAGGTCTCTCTGCTCATCTACTCTTTTCAAAATTGTGCCATTTATAGTAGACTGTCTTTCCATATTAGTACTCCCAAAGTGCATCACTTCACACTTCTCCACAATGAACTCCATCTGCCATGCTTCTGCCCATTTCACCACCCTGTCTCACCTTGAAGCCTATAACTATCCTCATCACTATCTACTATTTTGCCAAGTTTCGTATTCTCAGAAATATGAAATGACTATCAAAGAATATAAAAATAATTAGTAAAGTATTCTATAGACACATAAGTAACAAATGGAGAATTAAGATTGGGATAGGGCCACTAAAGGATGAGCAAGGTAAACTCATGGGAGATGACACTGAAATGGCAGGGATGCTGAATAGATACTTTGCCTCAGTTATCACTGAAGAGGCTAACAAAGAGGAAATGAGAATAATAGAAGTCATCAAGAGGGATATTACAATAGTTAAGATAGAAAGAATGGAGATACTTGTCAAACTGAAGGAGGACAAAACCTCGGGTCCAGATGGATTGCACCCACAGATATTCAAAGGGAGGAGATAGCCAAAGCACTAGTACCCATATATAAATATTCAATTCAATAGAAAAATAAATAGTGTTCAAGGACTGGCAGACAGCAAATGTAATTCCTATCTTCAAAAAGGGAGATAGAACTAATCCAGGGTACTATAGATGAGTTATCTTAATGTTGGAGGTAGGAAAGATACTGGAATCTTTGCTAAAAGATGAGATAACAAAACATCTAGAGATGAAGAATATAATAATAAATAGCATGGATTTCTAAAAGGAAGGTCATGTTTAACCAACCTTATTGAATTATTTTGAAGAAGTTGTGGGTCAGGAAGCAGAATGGATTGAAAGATGGCTACAAAACAGAAAACAGAGGGTAGGAGCTACGGAATGTTGCTCAAAGTGGGATGTGATGTCCCACAATGATCCGTGCTGTGTTCACCATATATTTAAATGATTTCGACTCCGGAATTGGAGGGATGGTGTTGAAATTTGCAGATGATACTAAATTGGGGACAGAGCTAATAATGTAGAAAACTTCACCCAAATATAGAAAGGCATAAACAGGCCTGCAGAATGGGTGGATAAATGGCAAATGAAATTCAATGAGGCAAGGTGTGAGGTGGTTAATTTCAGTAGAAGGAATACAAAGGTCGCTTATTCCTTGGAAGGTAAGAAACTAAATGGGGTAGAGGAGCAAAGAGCTCTGGGAATACAAATACATAAATCGCTAAAAGTAGCAACACAAGCTGATAAGGCTATAAAGAGTGCAAAAGAAGTACCGGGGTTCATTTCTAGAGGAATAGAGTACAAAAGCAAGGAGGTAATAAAATTATATAGAATGCTGGTTACACCTCACTTGGGAGTACTGTGCAAAGTTCTGGCCTCCGTTACTACCAAAAGGAGGTGTGCAGAAAAGATTTACAAAGATGTTACGAGAATTGAGAGGATGTATCTATCAGGAAAGATTGAGCAGGCTGAGGTTCTTTTATTCTGGAAAAAAAATGAAGGCTATGAGGAGACCAGTTGAAGGCTGTTAAAATTATGAAGGGATTTGATAGGGTGGACATGGAGAAACTGTTTCCACTTGTGGGTGAGTCCAGAACAAGCGGCATAAATATAAAATAGCTACTAACAGATCAAATAAAGAATTTAGGAGAAGTTTTGTTACACACAAAGTGATGAGAAGGTGGACCTCACTGCCACATAGTTGAGGCAGATAACGTTGATATATTTAAGGGGAGGCTTGATGCTTACACGAGGGAGAAGGAATTAGTGGTATATGGGAAGAGGTAGTTGGAGTAGGATGAAGCTTGTTTGGAGCAAAAACACTGGTATAGACCAGTTGGGCAGAATGGCCTGTTTCTGTGTGATAGATTCTATGTAGCGTATGCTCAGTCATGTCGCTATAACCTGAGGGCAGAATAGTGATCAAATGCCCCTGCACATATTATCACCGGCCAATCGCTTGTTTTGTCCACCATAACGTCAGCCACCACCATACTACACCATTCTGTCATCATTAATTGATACAATTTTTATTGTAACCCAGCTTTAAAAATTCAAAATTGTTTCATTATGAAGCCACATATAAATCCTATAGATTTTTTGCATGGAGCTATTCAGCTGAGAGCATACAATGTGTAACTGCATGGACTTGAAATACAGAGCACTCATAATTCTGCTAATGGTCCATTTATATTGTACAGAGGTGCACCAAATGGAAGCAGATTCATATATGTTGGCTGCCAATGTTCTGAAATCCTCCCTTTTTACATTGCAAGTTGCTCCACCTGCACCATAAAAAGAACATGTGCTAGCTTGCACAGTTTTTTCAAGTCATAATTCTGGCTGTGGGCCTTCCACGATATTGGGAGAACTGCAAAGACTGCATTGTATTGTGAACAAGCTGATGACTCGTCCTGCTCGTGGCTAGAAAAATGACAGCAATATATGTTGCAGCTTGCATCACTATTGAGGGGTAAAACATCTCTTGAGATGACACTTGGCACCGCTCAGGGGACTAATGCTACTTCATTTGTATTTTAGTATTGCTGCTGAAATTAATATGAAAGAAGTTAAGTTCATTTAGCACTTTACTGATTGAACTTTCTTTTGATTAAATGTATGTTTGAACATAATTAAATATAACAATAGTTCATTCTTCTTCGCTCCGAATCTCCTTCTGATTTTTTCCTCTTCCCTACTCCCACTATAGGTGGTGACTTGTGCTGGGATATATCACCGGTTCCAATACCTTGCTTAGTGGCCATTCTTTATACATGAGTCTTGATTGTATGTGTTGGAAGACTATATGATCATGGAGGAAATCAAAGCTGAACTAACCTTTCTACGTGTACATTTTGCAACAAGGATTATTTTTGGAGAGTGACCAGACGTGGGAATCCTGACTATTTTTCCTCCACTCCCCATATCTCAGTGATACTGAAGCTAATTGTTGTGGTCCATTGTCATCCCAACTGAGATGCACGAATTCAACTTCTGTTCTGTGTGGCCCAGCAGTACACCATGTGGTGCAATTACGCACTGAGTGACTGGGGGTAATTTTGACTGAGTGATAGTGTAAAGTGGGCGATATCTATTCAGCCTCCCATTATACATCTCTCCTAATTGCCATTTCCATTGACCATGTATAACGGATGGCTGAATCGATATCACCCAAAGTCAAAATTACCCTCATTGGGTGCTAAACTAACAATTTAATGCACAGTGCAGTGTTCCTACCTTGTATTCTGAAAGCTGGAGTTGAGCATGCATTAGTGATCATGGACAGCAGTCTGATATGAAGAAGTGACTTGATTGCTCTTATTTCTAAATACAGTGAACCAGTGCTATTCAGGAGTTTCAGAACTTTTACATCGAGTTCTCTATTGTGAGCCTCCACTGCACTGCACAGATCTAAACATACTTTAAACATCTATTTTTCTTTAATTTGCTGTATACAGTTTTGCTATCTTGTATATTCTTTACTCTAAACCAGTTTGTAAACTGTTTTCTACTGCTCTAAGTCTGCCACATTCCAGAGACTAAATCCCATCTGAAAGCATTCTCGGCTCGAAAGGTTCTGCCAATGTCGTTCTTGAACAAACCATTATGAAAATGTACAAGATTGTCTCTCCTGTTAACTTCTCCTTTGAGTATCTCTTTATTCCACTCTCTGAGGAAGTGCCTTGGCTCTATTAGATGCCTACTTTACATCAGGGATTTGCCGTACAAGGATCCATGATCTAAAAATGTTTAATGAAAATTTTCAGTATATAGAACAGTACTCCCAACTGAATATCAGTATTGTAAATACATGTTATGTACTTCTGGTAAATACTTAAACTACATTAATAACCAAAGTGAAGGAAAGGAATTGGTGTTAAATACAAGCCATAGTAAAATATAAAGCAAAATAATTTGCTGTAGTGTACTGCTGTTAGGTAGAAGTGGCTCAGCATAGCAACACGAAATGATGAATGATGCAGTGACCAGCGCTATCCTAGCTTGCTGATAGCCTACTAGTCTAACATATATTTTCTCTTGTGAAAGACCATTTTTTGTTTGGATTGGTTCCAGTGATCCAGCAGTACTCTAATCCCTGAGCCAACAGTGTCTTAAATGTTAGATTTCCTTCACTGTAGTGACTAGTGCTGCAATTTACGTAGTTATGATGGAAGATGCTGCTGCCTGCTGTTTTACTTGCAAATAGCAGTCTACAATATTAATCATGTAGCAATGAAGCAAGGTAACGTCCTGTATTTAAATCACTGTATAACTAACAATATCTGCTTGAGGGGAATATAAAAAAGCCGCTTTTGCATAGCAAAGTTCCTGTTACATGTATGTGTAAATATACTTTAATCATCATGAGCCACTGCTAACATTTTACATAATGGAACCTTGCTATAATCTCTAAACTTCTTTAAATCTAAATAAAACTTTTCACATAGCCTAAAACTCAACTGGGATTTGATTAGGATTGCTGTTCCAACATCTTTTCAAGTCAAAGTATTTTCAGGTTTAGATTTAGGTATAAAACACAGAAACTACATTCCTTAGTGCCCCAAACCGGGCGTGATTCCGGCAGAAATTAGAAACCCGAGACGAAAGTAATTTCATCCTCGGGCCTCATCAGAATAAATCAGGCAAGCTGCTGGTGCCAATGAGGCGTCCCGGTGCAGCTCACCTGTCGGGTCTTACAAATTTCAGTCCATGCTGAGGCCCAGAGAAAAATCTGGCAGGGATGCGATCGGGAGTGGGGGGGGGGGCTTGTTTTGTGGAGCCAGGCAGAGCTCCTTTTGATTGCACACATTTTTGGGCAATTTTTGAGCGATCTCCAGGGGTCCCTTTTAAGGACTGCTGATTAGGCTGTTCAAAACCTGGAAAAGCCAGTTGGAGCTAGTAAGCGTCCGGGTCTGAAATGTGTGCTGGAGCCTCATTTCAACATTAAAATGAGACATGTGCTCATGGCTGTCTCAAATAAGATCCTGACTAAATTAGCAGTGGCCCGAAATCCCATGCAGATCGGGCGTGGGCCTCTGTACTGTTAAATTGATGATTGCTGTGCCCGTTTAGGTCCATAAAATGGGCGCAACAATGTTAAATGTAGACCCCAGTAAGTATTTCAGCGTTGAGCCATGTATGTGTGGCAGTTCCCATTTAGTGAAAAGAGCAAAGTTTATCTGCATGCACTTAATTGTGTCAATAAATGGGACAGTTAATTCCATGGAATCCACCTCAGCACAAAAATACATGGCATAAAATTCACACTTAGGATATGTAAAGCTTTCAACAATACTATGCAGTTTTCAGAGTAGATCTTTCCTTTGTAAAATGTGGGCATTATGTGTGCAATCCTTTTTAGGCAGGATATTACTTTGTGAAAGGAAGTGCAAATATTTCTGCTGTAGGCTGTCAATTCACAGGCATTCTGTTCCCAAATAAATGCTGCACTGCTGTGATAATGAATATTTTTTGCCTGTTGGATTTAGCCACCTAGATTTAAATTTATTTCTGATTTGTTGTGTGTGACCAGCAGCAACCAATTTCATATTATAGTATGTACAGGGAAAGAGTTTAGGACTGAGTGGATTACCTAGAATCTGGTGTAAGTGCACCCTGTTCTTTAACCACCTACTTCGTGTTTGTTCAAAAACTCATTTTAAGGAGGATGTACTCGTCATAGAGAATTCTATTTCAACATCCTTCTGTTTGTTTCTGTCAACCTCTGTTGATTTTAATTTTTGTTGAAACCTTGAGTGCTGATGAGATCTTTGGGGGAACTGGCTAGGGGAAGATACTTACCCCGACAGTGTGAAGGAGCTTAATTAACATGCGCAGTTAAAATGCCAAGATCATTGAAGCAGACTGGGTTAATAACTGTAACTCAATGTTAATTCAGCTCCCTCACACTGTCAAGTTCAGTAACTCCTCCCTGTCAGTTCCCACAGCACTTCTTGAAGTAGTTCTGCAATTGCCTTGGGCTCCCAGGGCTGCGGAGTCGGTCTCCATTTATGTCGCAGTACTAGAACAACATCATAAAAACTGCTTTTGAGTTGCAGGTTGCAACTTTATTTCTGTTGACCTTTTCATCTGCAGTAGCTGAAGATGGTTCAGAATGGCCAATGAGAGATAAATTGCATTGCTGGCTTGCCCTGCACAGGCTGGCTGAGAGCTTGGTCACTAGAAAAGATGGCAGCCTTTCTAATGGCAGTGTTTATGTTACCAACAGGACACCAGTGCCTGTGAAGGTGCTGGTGAATACCACTTATTTAGATAGGCCTTGGTGCCAATGGAGGCAGCCATGTCCTTATTTACTGTACTATCAGAGGCAACAATGTCAAGTAAGTGGGGCATATGGTATCTTTTGAAAGCAGGATTAAATCATCTTCATATTCTTCTCTCCTGAAGGCATCAACTCCCTCTCTGGAATACAGTGCCAGACAGTGGTCACCTCTTATACCTCATACATGTCACCATTATTCATGTGTGAATCTTAATGGTGAGTGCTGCCAGGCTATCCCACACAGAAACATCGCAACCAGGGCCAAATTTTTTTCTTACCCAATGTCCCTAGTTGTGCATTTCAGCAGGGGCTGATGGATCGTAATTAGGAGCACTTATATTCCTTCCCCGAACCATTGCAGCTATTCTACGAACTGAAGATCAAACTGGAAACATTACTGGTCTATATGGCAGAGATGTAACTGTGGGCGGGCCCACCAATTAGCATCCAGGCCCACCCAAATCTGAGCCTGAGTGAATGCTAGGTTTAAGCAAGTTCATTAGCAGGCTTTTTTCAGTATCTGTTGGACATAGCCGCAGTAGGAACAAAGCTGCACTGCTGGAGCTATGGAAATAAATGCAGCTAATGTTGATGGCAGCTAATGTTCTATCTTATTATTTGAAGCCTGTCGACTTGGTGAAAGTGGTCATGAGGTTTCTGCGGTGGTGGAACTGCTGGTGCCAGTAAAAATTGGCAACCGTCCATCCATATGGGGATGCCATCGATGCCTCTAGTGCTGTAGAAGTGCGTTGAGTAGGGCTGTAGCACAAAGCAGAATGAGGCGGCTCATCACAATAACACGATAAAATGAGCCAGTGTGCGAACAATGAACGCCTGGCAGCTCCGTCAGTGGCCACCAGCTAACTCTTTGCCACCCAACCCTACTAGCAATGGGAACTTTTGCCTGGTCTGCAGCAACGATGAATTGGAGCATTCTGAAAGTAGGAACATAGCCCATCTACCATAAGTTGGGACACACCCAAATTTCCATTCCTAGCGACACCACTGCTATATGGCTCAGCTATCCACTTGATAAACTTGTTTAACCATTAGGAGAGCACAATTATGAATCTTTCTAAGTTAACTGTTTTATTTATTTTTTGAGAGATCCACTTGGTAAGATCCTCTCTGTCAGATAAATGATTGCAGGTTCAAGCCCCACTCCAGGATTTGACATGCAATCTAGACTGACATTGCAGTCCTCAAGGAGTGGTCTTTGGTGTTCGTGTTTAAAGGTGGATGTTAAAAGATTCCATGGCACTATCTGGAGAGGAATAGAGTGTTTTCCCAGTGCCCTCACTATCATTTCTTCCTCAATTAACACGACCAGAAAGCAGATTATTTGGCCATTTGTGTCATTGTTTTTTGTAGGATCTTGCTATGTGCAAAATGACTGCCACATTTGCCTACATTAAAACAGTCACTGCATTTCAAAGTAATTTGTTGCATGGGAAATGGTTTGAAACACATCTGTGAGACATGATCAGGTACTATATAAATTATGTTAGATGGTATGTCACCATTTGCACTGTAAAAAAGTCCAAAATAATTACCAAGATTAAGAGTAACTAACATCCTTTTTTATTTTATTCATTTCCTTTTTGTAAATTCTCTTTCAAATGTTTAATGGGGTCCTCTTTACACAAGGGTTTGGTAAACTGTTTTTGATGAGGGGAAAGAGCCATGTCACCTCTCTCACAGTGATGTCATGTGCAAGTGACAGTGGTGCATTTTAATTCAACTTTTAAATGTCGATCGAGTGTTCTGTAAATACATGTAAAAAGAATTGTGAAGCACTTGTTGATAAACCTGGTGGCCCTTTAAGTAGGAAATACTGGATAACTAGTGCAATTGATTTGTGGCAGCAAGTGATTTTCTTATTGCTTTGAACTGCTCAGAAACTGGTATTTGCACTGCCTTGGGGACTTTTAATGCAACATTGTAGTCCTTGCTCAGCAAATTGTACTACATATGGTAAATGTAAAAAAATTTCATGAATAATGCCAAATTATTTGCCTTACTGATGGCATTATCACAGGTATTGGTTGGAAAGCGTTTTTGAGCAAGGGAGCAGAGTTAACATTTGTAGCACAACAGTCAAAGGTTCAGGGAAGATGCAACATCATCACTGTATGTTACTTAATTTCCTCAAAGTATTAAAAAAATCTGCTGAAATTACCAAAATAAAAGAATGTTGATGTTAAATGATTGTTCTCTGCGACAAACGTTTTAAAAAAGAACTTTACTGGGGCCGCAGTTGTAAAAGCATTATTTGGTATATATAGGGCCCTGGATAGACCACACCTGGAGTATTGTATACAGTTTTGGTCTCCTTGCCTAAGGAAGGATATACTTGCTATAGAGGGAGTGCAACGAAGGTTCACCAGACTGGTTCCTGGGATGGGGGGATTGTCCTATGAGGAGAGATAGTCAAAAGGCCTATATTCTCTAGAGTTTAGAAGAAAGAGAGGTGATCTCATTGAAACAGACAAAATTCTTACAGGGCTTGACAGGGTAGATGCAGGGAGGATGTTTCCCCTGGCTGGGGAGTCTAGAACCAGGGGTCACAGTCTCAGAATAAGGTGTCGGCCATTTAGGACTGAGATGAGGAGAAATTTCTTCACTCAGAGGGTGGTGAATCTTTGGAATTCTCTACCCCAGAGGGCTGTGGAGGCTCAGTGGTTGAATATATTCAAGACAGAGATCGATAGATTTTTTAATATTAAGGGAGTCAAGGGATATGGGGATCATTCAGGAAAGTGGAGATGAGGTAGAAAATCAGCTATGATCTTATTGAATGGCGGAGCAGGCTCTTAGGGCCAAATGGCCTACTCCTGCTCCTATTTCTTATGTTCTTACTGAGTCATATTCCCAGAAAGATCCCAGGTTTGATCCCCGATCATGCTGAGTTACTTGATTACAGCCAGGAAAGTGTGGCATGTGCTTTTACAATTGGTCACCTCGGGAGAAGAGAATTGAAAAGAAAATCCTGATTGGGAGATTGTCCTGTCTGTTGAGCATTCTCTGTAGCACAGGAAGGCTCCAAGTTGGAGCCCAGGTCTGTGCTGAGTTAGCAGTTCTTAGCCAGGTGGTAATGGAGCTGCTACAGTTGACTGAATCATAGAATCATAGAAATTTACAACACAAAAGAAGGCCATTCGGCCCATCTTGTCCATGCCGGCCGATAAAGAGCAAACCACCCTAATCCCACTTTCCAGCACTTGGTCCGTAGCCTTGTAGGTTACGGCACTTCAAGTGCATATCCAAGTACTTTTTAAATGTGATGAGGGTCTCTGCCTCTACCACCCTTTCAGGCAGTGAGTTCCAGACCCCCCACCACCCTCTGGGTGAAAGAATTCCTCCTCAAATCCTCTCCAATCCTGTGACCAATTACTTTAAATCTATGCCCCCTGGTTATTGACCCTTCTGCTAAGGGAAATAGGTCCTTCCTATCCACTCTATCTAGGCCCCTCATAATTTTATATACCTGAATTAGGTCTCCCCTCAGCCTCTTCTGTTCCAAAGAAAACAACCCCAGCCTAGCCAGTCTTTCCTCATAGCTAAAATTCCCCAGCCCAGGCAACATCCTCGTAAATCTCCTCTGCACCCCCTCTAGTGCAATCACATCCTTCCTGTAATGAGGTGACCAGAACTGCACGCAGTATTCTAGCTGCGGCCTAACTAGTATTTTATACAGTTCAAGCATAACCTCCCTGCTCTTATATTCTGTGCCTCGGCTAATGAAGGCAAGTATCCCATATGCCTTCTTAACCACCATATCTACCTGTCCTGCTACCTTCAGGGATTTGTGGACATGCACTCCAAGGGCTCTCTGATCTTCTGCACTTCTCAGTGTCTTACCATTTATAGTGTATTCCCTTGCCTTGTTAGTCCTCCCCAAATGCATTACCTCACACTTCTCCAGATTGAATTCCATTTGCCACTGTTCTGCCACCTGACCAGTCCATTGATATCTTCCTGCAGCCTGCAGCTTTCTTCTTCATTATCAACCACACGACTAATTTTTGTCTCATCTGCAAACTTCTTAATCATACTTTCTACATTTCCTGAGTCCCTAGATTAAGGAGTGTAAAATCGACCAGGGTTCCCACTCAAGGTTGCTCTACAGTGATGCTACTGGATGGTGGCTGTGTGTCAATGTTGGTTCTTGGTATAAACCCTACAAAAATCTAACAGACCTATGTGGGTAATTGCGTAAGAAGTTGCTGAATACTGTTTCTGCAATGTGTGAATGATGTTGCATAAATCATGCTTGATAAAGTTTTTAGTGAGCTATACACTTAGTTTCACACAAAATAAGCATTGCACTCATAGGCCTAGAAATTGGGTTGGGGCGCAAAAGTCGCCTGAGCGCAGGATTTAGCGCAGCGTTCGAGGCTTTAGCGATCGTCAGATATTCAGTTTCATTGCTCCTCGAGGCTCGAGGCGCTCCGCGTCCCTCTTAGGGCGCTGAAACTGAATATCGCAGGCGATACTGCAGGCCTTCCTCCCACTGTTAAGGGGGAGGCGCCTGCAACAGCGCAATCCCTGCTCGTGAGTGCCGGCAAATGAGCCCGGCACCAAGGAGAAGTGCCGGGCTCTCGGGAAACAGCCGGCAATGCCGCGGGGGGTGGTTAGGAGGTCGGGGACGGAGGTGCTGGCAGGCGGCCGCCAAAAAGGCGGCCGCCCCGCACCTCCACCTTAACTTGCGCCGCTGCTGGCACAGTAAGGCCCCGTGAACCGGGCGCGGGTAGCGAGCGGTGCATCGCGAATGGGGCACGAATGGGGCACTGCGCACACCAATGACGTCATCGGTGGCGGCGCAGCGCAAATGCCTAACGCCACCATTAGCGCCCCTACTGAATATCGCGGGAGACGCAGCCAGTGGCACTACAGTCACTGACTGCCTCTTTAGGCGCTAACAGGTGGCGCTACTCACCCAATTTCTCCCCCATAATGTCTTGTTCAGTATTCTATTTATTTAACACATTTGTTCCAGTTTCATATTGTTAAACATCTGAAAAGAACATATATTCTTGTAGTTCTTTGGTTTTGTAGGCTGCTTTCTTTTGTTTATGCACAGAAGAAGTATGAGCGTTATTGGTCCCATACGTGGCACTGAGCATGAGTACACAATTGTTTTGAATGATGTTGCAACTGACCATGACTTGTAGGAAAGTTATCTCATGCACTTTTGAATATGGCCTACTTATGTGAGAGAATGTATTATGTGGTATTGATTATACATTACATAAACTGCAATACTGATTTTGGTAGATCAAAGGATCACCATTGATTGCTTGCTATATACAAGTTAAAACATTGCTATTTGTAACCTGTATTATTAATGAAGATGGGCTGAGAACTGTGATCTTCAGTGTGGCAGTTTCATTTTGGAGACTGTGTATATACAATAATAATATACATTATTTATTCTTATACTTAAAAGATACAAGGAAGGGATACATTCCATTCCAAACTATCTGCTTCAGTTATCCTTGACCATTAGCATACGAAGATGTTCAACCCTGACTGACGAATAATATTTTATAACTTTAACTTTTCCAGTATCGAATTGGAAATGTAAATGAAATGTGAATGTAAAATGTCATTAATTAAAACAATGCAATGCTTGTCTGAAGGTATATAGATTTATCACAATGAAAACATTTTAAAAGTCGTATATCAATTGCTCATGGTAATAAGGGTATTTGATTTAGATTTATTTAAGTATTAATAAAGATTTTTTTTTTTAAAGAATAAAATTGTGGAAAAGGGAAGCTTCAATCAAAAAGACGTCATGCTGTCTGCAACCCCCCTGTACGGCAACCTTCACAGCTGGATGAGTACTGAGAGGGTCCGCATGTGTGGAATTAATGAAGATGGGTAAGACAAGTTATATTTTTGCATGGTACTAAGCAAAACTACTTTTTTGATTAAGGTGGGGATTCAACTTTGGCAAGTCATTGTTATCAGAGAGGGGTGTGATTCTTGTTATGAATACAGAGTTCCCATAGCAATTGCTATCATTTCAACTCCTACACATGCACAGATTAGATTTAATTTTCTTGCATGAAATGGAGGAGTGTTAACTAAGCTTCATGCTTAGACACCGTGGCTTTTTGTGTATGATTGCATGGTTAGCTTCCTCTTCTAAACTGAATGAATCAATTTATAAAATTCATCCTAGTTAGTCGTTTATTTGCAAGAAGTAATAACTACTTTGTGTATGAGAAGGCAAAATGTTTCATAAGAACATAAGAAATAGGAGCAGGAGTAGGCCATTTGGCCCTTCAAGCCTGCTCCACCATTCAATAAGATCATGGCTGATCATCTACCTCACCTCCACGTTCCTGAACTATCCCCATACCCCTTGATTCCCTTAATATTAAAAAATCTATCGATCTTTGTCTTGAATATACTCTTCCACTCAGCCTCCACAGCCCTCTGGGGTAGAGAATTCCAAAGATTCACCACCCTCTGAGTGAAGAAATTTCTCCTCATCTCAGTCGTAAATGGCCGACCCCTTATTCTGAGACTCTAACCCCTGGTTCTAGACTCCCCAGCCAGGGGGAACATCCTCCCTGCATCTACCCTGTCAAGCCCTGTAAGAATTTTGTATGTTTCAGTGAGATCACCTCTCATTCTTCTAAACTCGAGAATATAGGCCTAGTCTACCCAATCTCTCCTCGTAGGACAATCCCCCCATCCCAGGAACCAGTCTGGTGAACCTTCATTACACTCCCTCTATATCCTTCCTTAGGTAAGGAGACCAAAACTGTACACAATACTCCAGGTGTGGTCTCACCAGGGCACTGTATAATTGCAGTAAGACGTCTTTACTCTTATACTCAAATCCTCTGGTAATACAGGCCAATATATTATTTGCTTTCCTAATTGCTTGCTGTACCTGCATGTTAACTTTCAGTGATTCGTGTACAAGGACACCCAGGTCCCTCTGAACACCAACATTTCCCAATCTCTCACCATTTATAAAATATTCTGCTTTTCTATTTTTCCTACCAAAGTGGATAACTTCACATTTCTCCACATTATATTGGGAGGACTCGTAAAAATCAACATTTCATTGTGCAGTACACACGTCTGCTGCATATATGACAAATAAAATTGAATTGAATTGAATATTCCATTTGCCATGTTCTTGCCCACTCACTTAGCCTGTCTATATCCCCTTGAAGCCTCCTTGCATACTCCTCACAACTTACATTCCCACCCAGATTTGTATCCTCAGCAAACTTGGATATATTACATTTGGTTCCCTCATACAAATCATTGGTGTAGATTGTGAATAGCTGAGGCCCAAGCATTGATCCTTGCTGTACCCCACTAGTTACAGCCTGCCAACCCGAAAATGACCCATTTATTCCCACTCTCTGTTTTCTGTCCATTAACCAATCCTCAATCCATCCATGCTAATATATTACCCCAAATCCCTTGAGCCCTAATTTTGTTCAATACCTCTTGTGTGGCACCTTATCAAATGCCTTCTGAAAATCCAAATACAGGTAGACTATCCTTTATCCGAACTTCCGAAAACCTCTAAAAACCGAAAGTTTTTTCGTTCAGCGTAAGTCGTGCGCACAACATGACCAGAGTGGCGCACAACTTACGCTGAGCAGGGCAGAGGGTCACAGAGTTCCCTCCTGGGTAGGAGATTGCAAGCCGAGCCGGGCAGTATGAAGGAGGTACCGGGAGAGTGAACCCAACAATACAGCGGCTCGTCCGATAGCTGCAGCGGCCCGTCCGATATTCTTTTCTCCCCCCGACCCGACCCGAACCGAACCGCGGCCCGTCCGATATTCTTTTCTTCCCCCCCCCCACCCCCCACCCGACCCGACCCAACCCGTCCGATATTCTTTTCTCCCGCCCCACCCCCCCCACCCGACCCGACCCGAACCGTGGCCCGTCCGATATTCTTTTCTCCCCCCCACCCGACCCCCGACCTGATTTGCGGGCCAGCTTAGTAGGAGTCAGCCGATATCCGGCTTTCCAGAGAAGCAGGAAGGGGAATGAGACACGGAACAGTCGCAAGAGGTAGCCTGAACTTTTAAAATTTATATTAAATACAAATTTCCCAGTCTTATAATAATACCTTCTGAAATCCGAAAAATTCCGAAAACCGAAACTCAGCTGGTCCCAAGGCTTTCGGATGAGGGATAGTGTACCTGTACACCACATCCACTGGTCCCCCCCCTTATCTATTCTGCAAGTTACAACCTCAAAAAACTCTTAACAGATTTGTCAAACATGATTTCCCTTCCATAAATCCGTGTTGACTCTGCCCAATCCTATTATTATTTTCTAAGTGCCCTGTTACCACGTCCTTAATAATAGATTCTAGCATTTTACCCACTACTGATGTCAGGCTAACAGGTCTGTAGTTCCCTATTTTCTCTCTCCCTCCTTTCTTAAATAGTGGGGTTACATTTGACACCTTCCAGTCGCAGGAACTGTTCTAGAATCTATGGAATTTTGGAAAATGACAACCAATGCAACAACTATCTCTATAGCCAACTCTTTCAAAACCCTAGGCTGCAGGCCATTAGGTTCAAGGGATTTATCAGCTTTCAGCTTTCAGTCCCATTAATTTCTCCAGTACCTGTACTACTTTTTTACTAATATTAATATCTATCAGTTCCTCATTCTCGCTAGACTCTTGGTTGTCCACTAGTTCCGGGAAGTTTTTTGCGTCTTCTTCCATGAAGACAAACACACAGGGCTGGATTTTCACTCAGGAGTCGGGTAGGAGGCGGGACTACAACTTTCGGGGTTGTAGTCCCGCCTCCATCGAGATGTGGCCAATCCACACGATTTTAACTTGATTGACCTTGTTGAACCCGCCCAGTGGGCTCAGCAGGCCAATTAAGGGCCACCCGGCAACAAGTGATGTCACAGACTGAAATTTCATCTGTCAAGAGGTTTTGACAGATGAAATATCAGCGTTTCACAGCTGTTTGAAGCTGTCAAACACTGACAGTCTTACTTCTAACCTGAGTCCTTCTCCACAGACTCAGTTAGAAATCTCTCCTGCACAGAAAGCTGAAGGCTGTCACTTTCGACAGTTCGCAGCCATTCTGCTTTCTGTGCTGGTGAGATGAGGGACTCCCGAGACCTAAAGGAAGGAAGGCTGAAAAGGTAAGAAAAGGTCATTTAAACTTCTTTAAACACTTTAGACACACCAAACACACTTACCTTTGCACTGATGTACCCATCACTCACCTGAACACCGACATCTCGACCCCTCCAAGTCCTTCAACCCAACGGCCCGCCTCGCAAACTTGGCGTGGTTTGGAGCCGCCGGGAATCCCACACTTCAGCATTAAAAATAGGGATTAGGCTAAAAACTGCCTGTTATCTACTTGTTAATAGGCAGTTAATTAGCACTAATCCCTTCCCGCCTCAGGTAGGCGGGTCCCAGTGCGGGGCGGGTACCCGCCTCCTTTGAAACTGGCATGGAGGCGGGTTGGGTGTGGGATGGGGTCGGGACCCCTGATTTCGGGTTTTAATTCCCCACATGCCTCTATTCCCGCCTCCACGGCCCATTGAAAATCGAGCCCACAGTATTTGTTTAATTTCTCTGCCATTTCCTTATTCCCCATTATAATTTCTCCTGTCTCAGCCTGTAAGGGACCCACATTTACTTTCACTAATCTTTTCCTTTTTTACATATCTATAGAAGCTTTTACAGTCTTTTTATGTCTCTCGCTAGTTTACTCTCATATTCTATTTTCCCTTTATCAATTTCTTGGTCTCCTTTGCTGAATTCTAAAATTCTCCCAATCCTCAGGCTTACTATTTTTGGCAGCATTATTAGCTTCTTCCTTTGATCTAATACTATCTTTAACTTCTCTTGTTAGCCACGGTTGGACCACATTTCCTGTGGGGTTTTTGTGTCTTAAAGGAAGTATATTTGTTGTAAATTATGTATTAATTCTTTAAATGCTAGCCATTGCTCATCCACTGTCATACCTTTTAATGTAGTTTCCCCATCTACCTTAGCCAACTCGCCCCTCATGCCTATGTAGTTTGCTTTGTTTAGATTAAAGACCCTAGTTTCGGATTTAACTAAGTCACTTTCGAACTCAAATATAAAATTCCATCATATTATGGTCACTCTTCCCTAAAGGCCCCTTTACTACAAGGTTGCACTTTCTCATTGCACAATACAGTACTAGATCTAAAATAGCCTGTTCCCTAGTTGGATCCTCAACATACTGATCTAGAAAACTATCTTGCATACATTCCATGAATTCGTCCTCCACACTATTACTGAAAATTTGGTTTGTCCAGTCTATATGTAGATTAAAGTCCCCATGATTACTGTATTACCCTTGTTACACGCGCCTCTAATTTCCTGATTCATACTCTTCCCTACATTACAACTACTGTTTGGGGGCCTATAAACAACTCCCACCAATGTTTTCTGTCCCTTGCTGTTTCTTAGCTCCACCCAAACTGATTCTACTTCTTGATTTTCTGAGCCAAGATCCTTTCTCTCTACTGTCTTTATCCCATCCTTTATTATCAGGGCTCCCCGTCCTCCTTTTCCATTTTGCCTATCTCTTCTAAAAGTTATGTATCCTGGAATATTTAGTTCCCAGCCTTGGCCACTTTGCAACCACGTCTCCATTAAGGCTATTAGATCAAACCTGTTAATTTCTGTATGCGCTATTATTTCATCTATTTTGTTGCGAATGCTTCGCACATTCAGATATAGTGCCTTTAGCTTTGACTTATTTCTCTTTTTCCCTGATGTCACTGTAGTCACTGATGCCTTATTACCTTCGTTACTCTCTCTCTCCCTTCCTGACCCACTCTGCTTATTTTTACCCAAAACTCTACTCTGCTCTAGAGCCTTGACATTTCTCCTACTGCTTTTAAATTTACTCTTTCCTGAATCCTCCAGCCCCCACTTCATTAGTTTAAAGCCCTGTTTACTGCCCTAGTTATTCAGTTCGCCAGGACACTGGTCCCAGCCCGGTTTAAGTGGAGCCCGTCCCAACGGAACAGCTCCCTCTTTTCCCAGTACTGGTGCCAGTGCCCCATGAACTGAAACCCCTTCCTCCCACACCACTCTTTGAGCCACGCATTTAAACCTCTAATCTGTTTGTCCCTATGCCAATTTGCACGTGACTCAGGTAACAATCCACAGATTATTACCTTTGAGGTTCTGCTTTTTAATTTGGTTCCTCGCTCCTCAAACTCCCTCAGCAGAACCTCATTCCAAGTTCTACCTATGTCGTTGGTTCCTATGTGGACCACGACAACTGGATCCTCCCACTCCAACTTCTTCTCAGATAAGGATCTACAGAAATTTGGCATTTTATTCCCGTTCAGCTTATTTACATTGGTTATCTGATATTGAGGAATGCTCCTCAGTTCAGCCAAATAGTTTAGGCAACAAGCTAAGAAGACAACTGAGATTATAATTTGACTAGCATGATTTTTTTTCAATCTATAAGAGAATTTCTAAGAGATTTACATTTTGCTCATCTACGTATGTGTGATGATTTTGATTTTTAATCACCTAGCACTTAATTTGCAAAACTAGTTTGACACCGTCTAATTTACGTAAACCCTGAAATTACGTTGTGAGATACGAGTGGGCAAACACTAATGTGTTTGTCTAAAATTCCTCTCTTATTTAGTGTCTTGTGGAAATTGCTCATATAGTGTTAAAACAAAATAAACACATGAAAATGAAACAGAATTGCACTTGTAGTGCAAACAGTATGCCATATGTTTATTATATGATCTGTTTTTGTTCCATTTGTGCCAAATTTGTTTGCACAGATGGGTAGGACTTTCCCAGCCTCTAAGCAAAATGAATCTAAACAGGAAATGTAGGAAGAGTATTTCACCAACATATTAGAGAGCAATACATGTGACTTATAGATTACTATTAATATTTTTGTCACCAACATCCATGTTTTTGTAGGTTTCTGATGAATAAATGCACTGTTACTGTATTTGGTTATTTTGATTCTTGTAATTTTCAACCTTTCTCATTCATTGAATCTCAACGCACAATAGGATATTGTCATCATCTCACTGGAAAGATCACATAGGACAGGTGTCCTATTTGTTAACCCCCCCGCCCCCCACTTCTTATTCTAGCTACCCCTATTGGCTGAGGAAGATCTGGATCTTGGGGTCTTTGCCCTTATTGTGAACAACCCATCAGTATCACACAAAAGGATGACTCAAATGAATGAACATATATGATGCAACAACCTTCAGAGCTTGTGGCTGATCACATGGCTGTTGAAAGCATTGCTTTAGAGGAGCTAAGATTCCAACAGTATATATTGCTGTTACTTTCCAGAAAGACTTCTTTCTTGACGACTTACAGCATTAAATAAAAAAGGAACACTAGTGGCACAATTACTATCTCAGCCCACTGAGGTGTGATATACCAGTTATGGATGTTACTAGTACTTACCAAGAAAAGATAGGGCTCACCGTGCTTGTGCTATAGCTATTTTTTGTGTCGGCACATAGAAGGTTAATCGTGAGGTTGTCTTCAAAGCAGTTACATGCTTTTTCAAAGTGTTATTATGTTGGAAAATAAGATTATAACCATCTTTGTGCTGTTTTGCTTCTAGTTGGGCTGAAGGGATAGGGCCTCAAAATTCAACTACCAATTTTTGTACCACTTGCATATATTGTAATGGGAGGTTGAATATATGTAGAATCTTATTAGTTTAGTTACTGCAGGTATGACCTTATTCTTTGAAAAGAAGTGCACAAAGCTCTCACTAAACCTACCCTTTTGTTTCTCTTTCTCACCTCCCCTTTACTTCTCTTTTTTTTGAACTTTGTTATTTTGTTATCGTCTTATGCTCTTACTGTTACTTGCTGCAAATCTGCTTCCTGCAGAAAAAGAGAACTGAGTATGGCCCAGTTTAAGCACTGAAACCACAGATAGATGGGACTTCCGATGAAGTTATGGTGCCCAATTGGGAGAACCCTTGAAGAACTTTCCTTAGTAAAGTGGAATGGAGAAGTTTGTCTGACCCATAAGGGTTTAGGATTTTTTTTTTAAAGGCACTTTGTCCCAAATGGCCCTTCCCTCATAGAATGATTGCCTGTCATTTCCTGTTTGTATACAAAGATTGAACGTTTTTTGAAATAATGAAGAAAACCTTACAATAAGTATTCAAACACTGTAGGAAGGGTGAACTACATGCTTTACATCCATTGAAGAAATACCTCAAAGGGGAAAAATACTGTTGGAATTGTAAAATCATTATTTCTGTGTGATTTGCCTAATGAATCTAGATATTGTGTGTGCAGGTTAAGAGTCACTTGGAGGAGTGGTAATAATTGTGTCAGACCTGCTTTGTTTTAAGAGTAACCAACAGTTATGTAATGCAATATTCAATTAAATAGGCAATGTATAGAATCAAGATAAAACAATATTAACTTTGAATTCTTTTCACAGCAGGAAAGTCTCTGTAAGTGATGGTGAAACACAGAAAAATATGAAGCGATTTGGGATCAGGGAAGAGAATCACATGACCCACAACTTGGGTGTGGTAAGCTATTACTTACTCATCCACTTCCTGATGGAGAATACAATCTAATTCGTGCATTTTCCTGCATAAACCCCCATGTACTAACGAGGTTGTCTGCTCCTATCATAATCAAGTCAGAATGGATAATTTAAACTATAAGTTATTGCTTAGTGTTTAGTTCCATTCTAATTGGGATTTACAGGACACGAGCATTCATTTTTGCTTATAGGCAGCATGTGATCAGCATTTCAAAAGGTTAAATCCTTGAAATTACTGTGAGTGATGGTATCGTACAAATGCTTAATGCACTCGTGTCAAATTTCTCTCTCTGCTATTTTAATGGAAGAGTTAACTTGTTTACTTTAAATGGGTTAATGCCTCTGTTAAAATGAGAGGAATTTGATATGAGTGTGTTAAGCAGTAGTTTCAAAGTTTAAATTTACTAGAACAAATTTACAAATTGAAGCTACATATTTTCTTGAGCACTACATGTTTCTATGAAGATTAAAATATATTTTCAAGCTTAAATATTTGGCTACTACTTTGAAGTATTGCAAAAAGTTGTTATAATGTAAACAAGTACACATGCCATTTAGCAGAACAAGTTGGGAAAATTAATTAGACACTAATGTAACAATGCAGTATTAATTGGGTAGTATGGTTTCAATGCAACAGAATCAAGAAGGAAAAATAAAATGAGTTACTAAACTACTTAGAATAAAGTTCTATATGTTTTTTGTTACATTCTTAAACTCATCAAACTGTTTACCTGACCACAACAAAAATAAAATGCCAGGATATAGATGGATTAGTTTTTCAATGTCTAGAATATCAAAGCTTCTGATATTTTAAGATCTTTTCATTTTATCTTCACTACTCAAAGCAGAGATTTGTAAGTTTGCTTTGGCTATATGGTGGTTTAGTCTTAAGTGACTATCGTTCTCTCAGGAGCCACATTTCCACAAAAAATGCCTTGGCCTTAGCCAGCAATGAACAAGCCTTGTTAAGAGCAGATCTAGGGAGCAATACATAGAATTCCTCAGCATGTACTAATAAAGGAAGTTTGGCTATTTACTCACAGTCGACCAGTGATGATAAATGCTGAGAATGAGCAGGACATCAGTGTTTGAAGACTGCACTGACACACATGGCAGTTTATGGGGAAATACGTAGGATACATCATTTTTATTAACTCATCTCCCCCCGTCCCCTCCGTCAGCCTGGACCTGACCCAAACCCCACTGCCATCCAAAGTCCTGACACCTGATCCACCTCCCAGTGTCCTCCTAATGCTGATCTGACTCCTCAAGGCAGCTGACACACTGAAATGAATGTGGTGTTAGTTAATGAAGGTAGTGTGGTTGATGCTGTGTATATGGACTTTCAAAAGGTATTTCACAGAATCACAGAAACCTCACAGTACAGATAGAGGCCATTTCGGCCCATCGAGCCTGCACCGACACATATCCCTCCCAATCCCCGTAACCCCTACACCAACACATATCCCACCCTATCCCCGTAACCCCACGTATTTAATCCCCCTAACACTAAGGGTCAATTTTTATCATAGCCAATCAACCTAACCTGCACATCTTTGGACTGTGGGAGGAAACCGGAGCACCCGGAGGAAACCCACGCAAACACGGGGAGAATGTGCAAACTCCACACAGACAGTCACCCGAGGCCGGATTCGAACCCGGGTCCCTGGCGCTGTGAGGCAACAGTGCTAACTGCTATGCCACATAATAGATTTGTTAGCAAAATTGAAGCCCATGGGATTAAAGGGGCAGTGGCTGCATGGATACGAAATTGGCTATGTGACAGAAAGCAAAGGGTAGTGGTGAACAGTTGTGGGATTTGAACTTGCATCTCTATTATTAGTCCAGGCCTCTGAATTACTAGTCCAGTAACATAACCACTACATTACCATACTCGGTTTGACATTCAGGTTCCTGTCTTGGTCTGTGAAATGAGCTTTGCAGGTTCTCTGTTGTTATTTACCTGTCATTTTTTGCACTCCATAGCTGGGTTCACAGAAAAGTCACCATCTGAACCATTTAAACAGTACTTTACTGGCTTAACAAGTGTGGTTAGTTGATTAATCGGCCAGCTCATTTCCACAAACCTTGCAGATTTGAAAAGCATACTGTAAATGTGAGGGAGACGGATATGTTTTTACTACACAAACAGCCAACAATTTGAATTTATATTGTATCTTTAAAGTTAAAAAAAAATCCCAAATTGCACCAGAGATAGAGGTAGATAAGGGAATGGATGCTGAACCATGAAGGGAGAGATTAGGAGGAGTGAGTAAAAGCTTGGTTTTTGAAGGTGGAGAGGTTTACGGTATGTTCTAGAGAGTGTGACTGAGGCAGCTGAAGGCTTTGGCAACAATAATGGGGCATGGGAGAGTGGGATGCACAGAAGGCCAGAGACAGGTGTAGAACTTGTGGGAGAGGGTGTAGGGTTGGAGGACATAACTAAGTTGGGATATAATGAGACCATGGAGGGATTTGTAAATGAGGATAAAGATTTAAAAATGAATGCGTTGGGAACAGAGAGCCAATGTCGGTCAGTAAGGATGGAGTGATGGATGAGCAGGACTTAGTGCGGGACAGGATATAGGTGGTTAAGCTTTTGAAAAGTTGTAGTTTACTCAGGATGGGGTATTGGAGAAGTGGAAATTAGCAATCTTGGTGATGGATGGAATATTATTTGAAGTTCAGGCCAGGATCAAACAGGAGCTGAGCTTTTACACACCATAGTTTAGTCTGAGTTAATGACCAGGGAGAGGGGATGGACTCGGTAGCAAGGGAGTAGAGCTTGTGGTGGGTGCCAAAAGGGATGGCTTCAGTCTTCTCAATATTCAGCTGAAGAAGTAGTGACTCAACCATGAATTAATGTTGGACAAGCAGTTGAAGGTTTAGGGTTAAGAGAGATGGAGCAGAGGTAGGCCTGGGTTTCAGAAAGCACATATATGGAAGCTGGCCCCATGTATGCATATGGCATCACTAAGGGACAACAAGTAAATGAGTGCGGGGGGCAAGGATAGATCCTTGCAAGAATCTGGAGGTGAAGGGGCATGTAGGGGTGGGGAATAAAAACCATTGTTGGCAATGTGTTGATTGCATTCAGATAGATAGAAATGGAATTACACAAGGGCAGTCTCATGAGCTGGACAATGGAGGAAGGTGGTGTGGTAAACCATGTTACACATTGTAGAAAGCTTAAGGAGGACAAAGAAGGACAATACACCCAGGCCCCAGTCACAGAGTCATTTGGGATTTTGGTTAGGGCTGTTTCGCTGCTATGAGAAGGGTGGAAACCAAACTGGAGGGGTTCAAATAGGGAGTTTTGGGAGAGAACTGGGAGCCGTGACATGTTTGATAACCTTCGAGAGGTAAGGAAGTTAGTGATTAGAGAGGATGGATGGGTCAATCAATGGGTTATTTGAGGAGGGGGTGATGACAATAGCCATGAAAGAGCAAGGGATCAGAAGGAGGAGTTGACTGGGGAGGAGATCAGGGGAGCAGGATCTTGTGGAAGAGATGAGCTTGGAGATGACATGGTGGAGAAACTGCAAGATGACAATAGTTCAGGGGTAGAATGAATGGGACATTGTGGGGAGATTAGGAGCTGGGGGGAGAGAGGAGGTGAGACGTGGAAGAAACCACTGCATGGTTGGTCTCAATCTTAGAGAGGATATCCACGAGTCCTTTGCACGTGGTGGTGAGGGTGGAGAGAATGGGGAAAGAGCTTTGAGGAGGTGGTTAGCCCTGGGGAAAAGGAGTCTTGGGGTTGCCCTTGCCCTCTAGAATGATCTGGGATTAGCAAACAGTTTTGGCTGAGAAGACTGAAGCATGTTAAGGCTTGATATGATCAAGCCAATGATGGATAAAAATTAGGCTGGTTATGCACCAGGTACACTTGATCTTGCACCCCTCTAACTTGAGATAGCAAAGGTGAGGGATGTACCAGAGGGGACAGTATGGATGGGAGACAGTAATCGATTTGTTGGGAGCAAGAGCATCAAAGGCAAGGCAAGAGAACAGGTTAGCAGGTTGAAAATGTTAGTTTCTTAGCGCACAGTAAATGAGTTTATGCGTTCACCAGAACTGTTGCTTTATTTTTCTTTCATAAATAGTAATGTCGTAGTGACAAAGCTCATTAAGAGCTAAGGTGCGTAATGTAAATGCTTGCTATGCTATTGGGTGACTGTTTTATCCTGTACTCCCTTTATTTGCCCACTACAGTTGGCTGTTTCTTTATAGTATACTAACTGATAATGGATTTTATCACTTTATTAAAGTAACAACTCTGACTGTGACAGAAAACAAACCAAAACTGAAAAAACACTTATAAGTTACATAAGTAGAATGTATATAATTAATCTTGGTGTAATTCTGTCCAGGTGGATGCAGCCTCAGTGAGACAAATTGATCGACTTAGAGCTGCCAGTGGGATCATGCAAGAAGAGCTGAGAAACCATAATGGTATTATGTATCCTACTGCACGTGGACTTAGAAATGAAAAGGAACAAGAGGCTGCAGTTGCCATGACCAGCCTGGGATTTCTGGCTGACAGAATGCCTGATTTGAATTATAAATCACATCCACCGGAAACCCTAGAAAATGGCAGTGGTTGCACAAAGCCTCATGAAAGCTTTAGCACACTGTACAAATCACCACCTGGACTACAAAATGCTGCTGGTGCGAGAGGTGAACCATTGGGTTTAGAAGGATCTTCAGCTGGTAAACAAACTCCAGTAAATGGAACTGGTCCTAGTTATTTGCGACTTCCATGGGTTAGCCCATACATGGAGAGCCCAGCACCAGGGATGTATCCTTTTGTGGACTCACCAAGCAAGTACCCAATGAACATGTATAAAACATGCTTGATACCCTCACAGAACTCTTATGGCTTACCACAACACATCTCCTATTCACCTGTCTGTAGTCACAGTGATCGCTTCTTGTACATACCACCTCCACACTATGGCTTGCCTCACATCCCTTCATCTCTTCCTTCTCCGCTAAGGATTACACCAGCTGCAACGTCACCCATAATGTCTTCTATGGTTCATTGTCCTGATAAATGCCTTTCAGGAATAATGACAGGTAACCCTAGACTGCAAGTTGATCCACACATTTTGACACATCAGATATCAAGTAGCAAGAAAACAAGGGTTACAGCTAATGAAAAGTCAAATGCAAGTAGCATTCCTGCAGACCCTGCTTCATTATTGCAATCTCCAAGGCCTTCTTCCCGGCTTCATCTATCCTCACCACAGATTGGAGAGAGCTCTTCTGAATTTCAGAAGCATCTTGCTCGGATATCTGGTCCTTCTCCCTCAATGGCACTTCCTCATGGTTATTTAAGTCTAAGTAGTGAATTTACCTCTCCTGCACGATCAACAAACAGCAAAAATTCAAAACCACCAGAACCTGGTGAAAACTTCCAACAAACAGCAACACATTCACGAAACTCACAGCCTGAACAAAAAGCTACCAAGTCTCCATCACAGCAAGAAAAACAAACACCTACCAAAGACTGCAATGAGAAGCCTCTAGATCTGTCTTCTAAAGTAGGCTGTGGTGAGACATCAAGTGATCAGGTATCAAAGCCTGAGAGTACTGATAAGGTGGTGCCAGTATTAGCACCTGGCAAATGGCGAAACAACTCTTCATTGTCTAGCAGGGAAACACATTCTGAAGGTTTTTCAACTTCAATACACAATGATCTCCCTGTTGAACGACCTGCTATTATCAACAAATTGCACTCAACCTGGGCCATTCCTAGTACCAGTTCTCCTGGAGACCATCAAACCAGTACTATATTGGTGAGCAATAAAACACTAGAGCGTATAATTCCACATCAGAGAAGCTCCTCGTGCCCTAGGATTGGGAGCTCCAATGGTTCTGTAAATCATATTCCAGGTTCAATCTCTGGATTGGGCCGACCTGCCTCTGCTTCACCATCACCAAATGTTAGTACTGAATGGGGTCATGCCGAGAAGGCACAAAGGAATAACTCTTCAAATAAAACATCTGTCATTCACCAAACAGGACAGTCCTCTCCAGTACCCAGTAAGCAGGCCACTAAAGGGACCAAAGGAGGTTGTCAAGATTTTGTGTCACATGCAACTGAAAGTGCCCATTCATCAGGTTCAATATTTCTAACTCCAAGTGAGACATTTCTATCCCCACCTTTACCATATCCAAACAGATATTTCACCTACTCTACACCGGAAGGAATCCCAATTGGCCACCTTCCCTTACCTGATAAAGGACTTGTATTTCCCCATCCTGCCTTATTGCCTAATGGCAATTTATATGCAGGAAACTTGGCACCAAAGCACAGACTTTCTTATAGCAGCTTGCCAACATGCAGAAGTGAATACACCGTGTTTCACAACACCCAGAATTTGATCAACCCTATCGTCTCATCACACACTGTTCAGGAAGAGAAAAGAAGTGAAGGAGCACAGCGGAGATCCAGATCACATGATCGACTTCGACGTAGTGAAGAACCAGTTAACAGAGAGAGACCACCAGAGATTTCACAAAAACTAAATGTAGATCAGCTACATGTTTCAGCTAGAGCTGAACTATCATGCCATAGTCCAAAGAATCATGGCAAAACATTTGCCAAAGATAACGAGGACAAACGCTTAATCTTAGAACACAGTGATCAATGGGGAAAAATTGAAGCAAAAACATCTAAAAAGAGCATCCTGCCAGAAGGCACCAACAAACAATATTCTGCCAAGGAAATACATGAGAAAACAGTTGACTCTGTGGAAGCCATTGCCATAAAAGAGAGTGTTCAAAAAGACAGAGATGTCCATAAGGCAGTAGAGAACTGTAGCTCATCACAGGGCCAGTGTTTACCAAATCAGAACTTAAACAAAGATTTTATTCCAGACTGCCAAAGTAAAGAGAGTACAACAGTTCAGTTGATCGCTGATCTCTCAGAGGACAGTCGTATCATTGACAGTATTGCCACGTCTTCTGGCAATACAAATACTGATAAGGAATTTGGTGCTGAAACTGAGCAGTTTTTGGCTCAATTGAATCACAATGATACCAAAGACAGAACTGATGACTTGGACACAACAGCTGCTAAATTTATGAAGCCGAAGAAATCTAACCTAACAAAACGAATTGCAAACTCAGCTGGGTATGTGGGAGATAAATTTAAGTGTGTCACAACAGAACTATATGCTGACTCTAGCCAGCTTAGTCGAGAACAGCGAGCACTACAGGTGAGTTGTTGACTTGTTTGTCAGTAGCTAATACGATGCTTGTTGTAAATTTTTAAAAAGCCGGTAAGAACTTCTTTAATTTTTAACATTTGATATTCTCAGTGCTTGAGAAAAGTTAACCCTACTGAAACTATATATGATAGTAAGAGGAAAGAGTCTTTTTTGTTGAGATTTCTGCCTTGAATTGTATTAAAGGTAATTGATGCATCCCATACTATGCTGTGGTATAAAGGAATTGTCTTGCTGATTATTCTATCGTAAAAATTTCATGAGCATGCAAGTAATGATGCATAGCAACAATTAAATCTAAATTGTTCTTGGGATATTGGCGACACTGGCAAGGTGGTATTTACTGCTCCTTCCTAATTGTCCTGAGGGCATTAAGGGTCAGCCACATAGTACGGGACTGGAGTCACATGTAGGCCAGACTGGGCAAGACTTGCAGGATTAATGACAAAACTGTAGCTTTCATGGTCATTTTATCCACAAATGACCAAATTTATTGGATTCAATTTCTCAATTTGCCGCGGTGGAATTTGAACTCGAGACCTTCTGGTTGCTAGTCCAGTACCATAACCACTAGACTACCGTACCCATATAATGTTTTGGCTTGTATCAAAATTGTTGCACCTTTGATGCCGGCAGTCTTGTGATATTGCACCATTGAGATCATGTGCCCTTTGTTTCTCATTATCAATGGCCTCCTCATCTGTATAGTCAAATCATCCCAATGCAACATATATTTTCAAGAAAGAAATTAGGGGAAAAAATAACGTGTGTACCACCAAATATTGGATGGTCAGGGAATGAGCTACAGACTTGTACACTATCACGTATTGGCTTTGTCCTTGTATTCATGGTTGTGCTGCTCATTCGAATGAATTTTGGAACTGCATACACATATGTAATTCATCTCCATGGCCACCCTTTATTCTATATTTCTGTAGCATGCTCAAAATGTTAGGCATCGTCTGCTGTTATTGTTCTTGCACTATAGCTTTAAACCAGGAAGTATGCGGAGGTAAAACCAATTAGTGATGTCATGGTCAATAGGCCCGCAAAGATAAGTTTTCCCCCTATGGTAGGTACATTATATATGGGTCCACTAGCTATGGTATGAACAAGGTGAATTCCTCCCACTTCATGCTTCTTTGCTTTTTTCACACATTTGTACTTGGCAATCTATACGTATTTATTGTTTGTAAGGTCTTCAGTAAACATTGCACCTTTACACATATTTTTGATAGGTGAAAAGCCTCTTGATGATTTTCATTCTTGTTGTGAAATATTGGTTTATGTCTGTAAAAATGAATGAAAAAGTTCCCCACTGAGTGATCATTTTAATTGAATAGATGGAAGGATTATCACAAGAGGACAGTATTTTATATCAGCCTGCTGCTTACTGTGAGGTCAGTTCTTAAGATTTTTCTCAGATTGTTTTAAATTAAATGAAAAGAACTGTTAAATGATTTTAGTTAACAAAGTTTGGGCAGTGAGCCAATAGATGTGGACCCCAGGACTAGTGTACAAACTACCTTCCTTGTGTTGTGTTGAAACTCTCAAGCATGTTTCAAGATTATATGCAACAGAAATATACTGAATTTTTTTTAAACATACAACATTCTTCCTTTTTCATGGGGGACACTATAGCTGTTCATTTTATTAAATAGTACATCAGTACAACTTAAGAACACTATTCAGTGTTGTTATCTTTTGCCGCTTTTAGAAAATCTCTTTCAATGAGCATTCAGTACAGGTGTGAAAATGAGACAAATTTGATACTGTTGGTAAAGTGTTAGTAACAGACTATGCTATTATTTAATTAATCTTTTCATTTATGGTTCTAGCGTGCTATGATGCGCTTCTCTGAGCTTGAGATGAAGCAGCGGGATGATAGGGTATCTGAAGACTCATTAGAGGACCACAAATTAAGTGACACTGAGTGGAAAAACTTGACTGGGAAGAAGGAAAAGAAGTCAAAGGAGGATTCAGAAGATGAGATTACTTCAGGAGAAAATTTTGATGAAGGTGAGTGACACCAACAGTAGTAATGTTAGGTTATTTACACATGAAGAGATTGATGATATAATCTCTTGTAATGATTGGTGCACTTGCATTCCAAGTAAGAGTCATTTTCTTATTGATAAATGTTGAACGATAAGGGAGTCGAGGGTTATGGAGAGCGGGCAGGAGTGGAGTTGAGGCCAAGATCAGATCAGCCATGATCTATTGAATGGCGGAGCAGGCTCGAGGGGCCGAATGGCCTACTCCTGCTCCTACATCTTATGTTCTTATGTAAATCATTCATTATCTTGGTAAAATGACTGATATAATGAAAAGTACAGTATGTCTCCAGAGCTGTCTACAAAATGGAAGTATGAAGTGGTTAGAGCTGCTTTTTTTTCGCTGATAGTTATTTTTTTAATTCATTCATGGGATGTAGGCGTCGCTTGCAAGGCCAGTATTTATTGCACATCCCTAATTGCCCTTGAGAAGGTGGTGGTGATCCACCTTCTTGAACCTCTGCAGTCCGTGTGGTGAAGGTACTCCCACAGTGCTGTTAGGTAAGGAGTTCCAGGATTTTGGCCCAGTGACAATGAAAGAACGGCGATACATTTTTAAGTCAGGATGGTGTGTGTATCTGCACTCCTCCAATTCTGGCCTCTTGAGCATCCCCAATTTTAATTGCTCCACCATTGGTGGCCGTGCCTTCAGCTGCCAAGGCCCAAATCCCTGGATTTCCCTCCCTAAATCTCTCTGCCTCTCTTTCCTCCTTTAAGACACTCCTTAAAACCTACCTCATCCACCCTAATATCTCCTTATGTGGCTCTGTGCAAAATTTTGTTTGATAATGCTCCTGTGAAACGCCTTGGGACGTTTTACTACATTAAAGGCGCTATATAATGTTGTTGTTGTTGAGTGACTTGGAGGGGAAATTAGAGGTGGTGGTGTTCCCATGCGCCTACTGCCGTTGTTCTTCGAGGTGGTAGAGGTCGCGGACTTGGGAGGTGCTGTCGAAGAAACCTTGGCGAGTTTCTGTAGTGCATCTTGTAGATGGTACACACTGCAGCCACGGTGCGCCAGTGGTGAAGGGAATGAATCTTTAAAGTGGCAAATGGAGTTCCAATCAAGCGGGCTGATTTGTCCCAGATGGTGTCGAGCTTGTTGAGTGTTTTAGGAGCTGCACTCATCCAGTCAAGTGGAGACTATTCCATCACACTCCTGACTTGTGCCTTGTAGATGGTGGAAAAGCTTTGGGGAGTCAAGCGGGGAGTCACTCGCTGCAGAATACCCAGCCTCTGACCTGCTCTTGTAGCCAATGTATTTATGTGGCTGGCCAATGGTGACTTCCCAGGATGTTGATGGTGGGGTATTCGACAAAGGTAATGCCGTTGAATGTCATGGGGAGGCGGTTAGGCTCTCTTGTTGGAGATGGTTATTGCCTGGCACTTGTGTGGTGCGAATGTTACTTGCCACTTATCAGCCCAAGCCTGAATGTTGTACAGGTCTTGCGGCATGCGGGCATGGACTGCTTCGTTATCTGAGGAGTGCGAATAGAACTGAACACTGTGCAATCATCAGTGAACATCCCCACATTTGACCTTATGATGGGGGGAAGGTCATTGATGACGCAGCTGAAGATGGTTAGGCCTAGGACAGTGCCATGAGGAACTTCTGCAGCAATGTCCTGGGGCTGAGATGATTGGCCTCCAACAACCACAGCCATCTTTCTTTATGCTACGTATGACTCCAGCCAGTGGAGAGTATTCCCCCTGATTCCTATTGACTTCAATTTTACTAGGGCTCCTTGATGCCACACTCAGTCAAATGCTGCCTTGATGTTTAGGGCAGTGACTCTCACCTCACCTCTGGAATTCAGCTCTTTTGTCCATGTTTGAACCAAGACTGTAATGAGGTCTGGAGTCGAGAGGTCCAGGACCACTTGGCTCCAGACCTCATTACAGCCTTGGTCCAAACATGGACAAAAGAGCTGAATTTCAGAGGTGAGGTGAGAGTGACTGCCCTTGATTATTATGTGTAGACATTCAGATTTATAATAGTGTATACCATTTTAGGATCTACGAAACCTTGGACAATAAAGCTTGGTGTTTCTTCATCAATTGAGAAATTTTAAACTTTACTCAAGTGAATAAATAGGAATTTCATAATTGGCATTGAAGTGCTGTGAAATGGACTTTATATCCAGTAGCCTTGATAATCTGAGATTTTTCACATTGTACAGAAGTAAACTAATTTATCGAGCAGCCTATGTGTACTGCGCTTCTTGGAATTTTATCAGGTTTCACATAACATGGTGTGGGATATTTTATTATACAGTCATAAAATATACAGGAGTATTATAATTCAATAAATGAGAATTGACCAGCTTTCAGAAAAAAGTTCTCTCTCAGCAGCAGACATCATTACAACAGTCCACTTTTTAAATTAGCTTTTTGTTTTTAAATAAACACTTCCTGCTATGTAATGTGAAATCACTCGGCAGCCATGCTGTAGGAAAAAAAATCATCAATTTTATAATTGTTTCTTACAAATCTGTTCTAAGACCCCATCAAATGTAGAGTCTTGTCTTTTGTATTCATAATTATCATCACGGGTGCTAATAATTTCCCAGACATATGTTGCATTCTTATCTGTCAACAAGTACTCAGATCACCAACATTGTTGCTTATTTATAAGTACATCTAAAATAATGCTAAATTAAATATATATGTGGCTAAGAAAAATTGTCCTGAAAACTCTTCGTTGCAGCGTACTATTTGGTGATTCTTGAAGCGATTCGCAGCTGCACTGCATCGGTCTGTCTTATTAATGTGACTGCAATTGAGACCGATAACTGCCATAATATTTTGACTGTCAGTTTGAAATTCATTGAATTTATAAATATGAACACAAATAAAGACTTGAGCTTGCCACTATGTACAGTGGTAGCATCAAAAGTAAAGTAAACTGGTGCAAGAAACATTGCCATCCCTAGCATGACAGTCTGAAGCCCCCTCACGCCTCTACTACAGATGAAATAATCTTCGGACTGTTTATCAGCACCTCTTTTCTTAACTATTTTTACCTGGAGGATGAAAAGCATATATGTATATATGCTTATTGACAGGTGCATGCACAGTTTAAAAAAATATTTTTGAATGTAGTTTTGGTACCCCAGATTTAAACAGAGAGAAGAGCCACAACACCAATAAGACTGCTTCAATTGTGGTCAAGGAGCAGAGGGAAGGCTTTCAACAACAAAGCTCAGCAATCATGATTTTTGGCTACCGGTTATGAAATGACACTGTACGATGATAGCGAACAAATGCTTATCTCATTCATCTGAAATGTCTTTAATCTTCTGATTTCAGGGAAACATCTGTGTAAGGTAGCAAATTAAGAAATCTTAGAATAATTGGCACACTTTTATCCCACAGTGTAATTTCAAGGACTCTGTCATTTAGACTGTGCCCTCTTTAAAAATAAAGATGATGGGGTAGAGTTTCCACTTTGGGGGCAATCAGGAAATTGTGCCCAAAATTCCCCTGGTTAGATTACAGTTCAAGTTTCTGATTAAAATTAATTTGCCTAATCACAAACTTAAAATCTTCCATGAACTAGTGCAATCGGACAGTGTAACAGAACCTAATCATTTTTTTTTCTTTCCATTAAAAAGTATTCATTGATGTATTTAAGAGGAGTAACCCGGTGCAGTTTTATTAATACAGCTGAAAATGGGTTTATCACAAAAAATAATCATTTTTAATAAGTGTCTAATCTTCCTCCTGGGAGTATCCCAATTTAAAATCACTGAAAATAACTTAAAAAACTATGCTGAACCATTTAATAAATTCATTGGTGTAAACATTTTATTCGTAAATTAAATAGTTTGTGGTATGAAAAAACTTTTAAAACATGCCTGTGCGACTAAATAAAAAGCGCAATTTCCCTAACCAGCGCAATCTTGCAATTTCCACCTGGGGACATGGCCAGTTTTGTCAGCAGGGCCTGATCCGGACGAATTGAATCTTAAACCAGCGTAAAAGACCGCGTAAAACACAAATGTAAATGGTTTTGGCCGTACGTTTAAAATTCCCCGATCTTTCTTTTGCACCGGTTCGGCTGATTTGGTTGGATCGCGCTGATAGTAGTGTAAATGAGCAGAAACTCCACCCTGATATGTGAAATATGTATGATTTCTGAGACTACAGAATTATGAATTAGTATATTCACCATAGCTATATTTTCTAGACCACTTAGCCAAGACCACCAGCCTCTCTAATCCCCATGTATTCAGTGAGTCCTATGGTTATCAGTTAGTATTTCAGTGACCCTGAAAAGGGAAAGCTAGCTAGTCTCCGTGATCAGTTCAACCAATAGGTTTTCTCTCCACAAGGTCATTAATGTTCCTGAATTAGTGGTTGACACTTCAGTGCCCTGTTAGTCTACTTGCTCGTCTGCCAGTCACCTGACAATGAAAGACCAGTAATGAAACTGCCTGGTTGCTGTGGTGAATTGAAACTATTACCATGACAACAATGCTATGGAGTGTTTCCATGGTACACCGCATGGTGATAAATTACGGGATGTGCCATGAGTCATATGATCCTTGTTAGCTGTGATCAAGTGATTTAAGCAACCACAAAATATCCACTGTTATACAAGTGATTGTCATGTGTTGGTCAGAAATCTTAAGCACTACTGATAACACCCTAATCCTAGTAACAGCAACACCAGCAAGTTAAAGTTAGATTTAAGTTGTAAGAAGTTTTCTTTTTCCAAAGGCACTGACGTATGGTAGAGTACTGTTTCAGTGGTGCTGGCAGTCCTTGCCGAAGTGTCTGTTCTTCATGTATGAGCCTAAGTAGTGAGTGTTGACAGATTATATTAGGCCACAGCTGGGCATCATAGATGAGCTTCCACCAGTCCTCAGCACACACCTGTATTTTCCAGCAATCCTAGCTTAGGGACAAAGAGAGCAGTTATAGTGTGGCCCAACTCTGATTAGCTAACTCAATACAGACCAGGAATCAAACCGTGGTCCTTCCTAGTTTGTGTAGCTCACTAGCACAGTAAGGTGTGCTAGTGAATGGAAGAAAAATAAGTTAAGATGCTCACTCCAGAACACTATCCAGTGAATCCTGCTGTAAAGTCTTAGTGTGGATTTTAGGTGCGAACAGGAACACGAAAATAGAATTTGAACCATGACACTTGAAATTGCTGTTGGTGATTTTAGCAGATGAGTGTTTAATACGTTTCTCCATTCACTACTTTAATGCAAGCATTAACTCATTTATTTTAAATAGGTTAATGCTTCTGCTAAAGTAGTAAACCAGAAATGTGCATCAAGCATTCATCCTTTAATAACATAAGCAGTAATTTCTAAGTTTATATTTGTCCATCTCATTTGTGGCTTTAGTTATTAGATTATCACTGAATACCATTACAGTACTGAATTATAATTGTATTTGATAAACCAACTGTTTGACCAACCAAAAGCTTTATTTTTAAATTTTTTTCCTTTTAAATAGCCTTCCAAAAAAAACAAAAGAATGGATTCCGAGATTTTATTCCACTTCTTCTAAAAGTGCGAACACGAAACCAGTCTGGTATGTACACATTTTGCTGTTGCAGAGAAAGGTTCAAGGAATATTAAGTGGGTCTTCATACACTTTAATCCCAATAATTAATAGCATTATTAATTTAGCAAAAAAGAAGTCCTGCTTGGACCAGAACTTTTTTGTAATTCTGTGCTTAAATCCTGAACTAAATATTCCAGGGTACTTGACATTTCAAGAAGGCAGACAAAATGGAAAAGGAAAGGGATAGCTCTGGTTGAAATAAGGACAGTAGTGAGGAAGGATCTTGGCTTGGAAGGCCAGGAAGTCAAATCAGTATGGGTGGAGATAAGAAATAACAAGGGGCAGAAAACACTGGTGGGATTAGTTTACAGGCCCCCTAATAGTAGCTACACTGTAGGACAGAGTATTAATCAAGAAATAAGAGAAGCTTGTAACAAAGGTAATACAATAATTGTGGGGGACTTCAATCTTCTTATAAATTGGACAAATCAAATTGGCAAAAGTAGTTTGGAGGACGAGTTTATGGAATGCATTTGAGACAGTTTCCTAGAACAACATGTCGTGGAACCAACCAGGGAAGATGTTATTTTAGATCTTGTCTTGTGTAATGAGACAGGGTTAATCAGTAATCTCATAGTAAGGATCCTCTGGGGAAGAGTGATCATAATATGATAGAATTTCACGTTGAATTCGAGAGTTCCGCTGGAAGATATCAGTAGTTGTCATTCCCCCTTGGCTTGCAGCATGACCGGGAGTTGGAGCAGAGGCAGCAAAGAAGAAGACAAGCTGCTCACAGAGGAGGAGGTGAGGAGGGGGAGAAGGGCTCTCAGCAGGAGGCCTTACCCACCTAGGGTCTTCCGAGAGCAACTCTCTCACTTCAGCCTGAGCCAAGAGCAGCGTGTGAGGCGTCTGCGCTTTACGAAGGAAGTGCTCACAGAACTCTGTCAATGTTCCCTTTTAAGCTGCATGGCCACACAGCGCTCCAGGAACCCGTGAAACCAGCTTTTCAATGCAAAAGCTGCGCATGCGTGGTATTTTAAACGGCCCACGCAGCCCTTAAAGGGGCTGTGCTGCACCAAGAAAAATTACGGGGAAAATTGAACTCTGCCACCTCTTGCAACCAGACCTGCAGCCTCACACCAGGGCAAGGACAGTGCTGCCAGTGGCTGTGAAGGTGACCGTGGTCATTAATTTCTTCGCCTCAGGATCCTTCCAAGCTGGAGCAGACGACTTCTGTAACGTCACCCAGTTTGCCGTCCACTGCTGCATAAGAGAGGTGACGGACGCTCTTTATGCCAGGAGAGGGGACCTAATTGTCTTCTCTCTGACCAGAGAGAAGCAGGCGGAGTGTGCTCGTGGCTTTGCCAGGATAGCGGACTTCCCCGTGGTGCAGGGCGCCATCGACTGCACGCATGTGGCTTTGTGGGCACCGCATCTAAATGCTGAGATGTACTGCAACCACAAAGCTTACCACTCACTGAATGTGCAGTTGGTGTGCGACCATGATGGTGAATGCCCGTATCCTGGCAGCAGTCAGGATGCTTTTATTCTGTGGCAGTCCCCTGTTCCCTCAGTCTTTGAGCCACCACAACAAACCAGAGGGTGGCTACTGGGCGACAAGGGCTATCTACTGACCACCTGGCTTGTGACTCCACTGCGCAACACACACATGTGGGCAGCATGCATACAACGAAAGCCACGCTGCCTCACGGAATCTGACAGCAGACCATTAGATTCCTTAAACAATGCTTCTGCTGCCTGGATCGCTCTGGAGGAGCCCTGCAGTACTCACCAGAGCACGTCTCACGATTCATCGTGGTCTGCTGCATGCTCCACAACCTCGCCATCATGAAGGCACAGCCCTTGCCACCAGGTATACGTGACAGCTGAGGAGGGGGGGCAGAGGCGGAGGAGGAGGAAGCGGAAGGGAGGAGGCAACTTGGACAGTCCCTTTCTGTCCAGGCTTCCCGTGATCGACTCATCCGACTGCGGTACCAGTGAACACAATCCCAATTCCTCATTCACCAATAGTCCCACACCTCACCTTCCATCTGTTGCTGACCATCACAGCGTCCTCTTGGCCACAATGCTGAAATAAAAGCCACCACAAAAGAAACATTCCAATCCAACTTTATACATCAATCCATCCAATATTACATAATGTCAACTAACCACCCATGTGCATTCCCTTAGTGTCTGTCTTCAGTGTGCCTTTACCTATCCTTGTGCTTCTACGAAGTGCTATCCCAGTGGTTGCAGCATGGTGGAAGGCTGCTGACTTTCAGTGGGGGTGACTGCAGATGGCCTTGCAGGATGACCTCGAGCAGCTGTGGGCCTGGAAGGCCCGACTGCGGACTGCACCACCTCGGCATAGGCGGCAGTAGTCTGGGCTGGTTGGCTGGATGATGGGCAACAGCTAGGGCACTGTGGAGTGGCAGTGGTGGGAGGATGAATGCTGTCATCCTGAGAGCACAGCAAGTTCGTGCTCCATTGAGCCACTGCCACTTCTCTGGGACGGTGCCTCAACGTTCCTAGTAACACTGAGGACAGATTGCTGGACTGCTGTGACATCCTGCAAGTCGCTTTCCACACTTGTAAACCCAGCCATGATGGCTGCAGTCTGAGCTTGCATGACAGAAGTCTGAGCTTCCACTACAGCACTCCGAGGTTGGGTGGCTTCTGCTTGTGCTACAATGGAAGCTGAGACATCAGCCATCAGACGCTGCATCATGATTGTATCCGCAAATGGTCTAATGGAGTTGCCCATCACTTTCATGCTGGAAATCATGGGCTCCAAGTTCTGCGCAAAGCCCTGTGCAAGGTTGGTGCCGAAGTCCTCTATGCTCATTGCACTCAAGCTTTCTGGCAGGCCTGCCAATGCACCAAGAATTTCATTATGCATACCCATCAGCATTCTTCAGCAGGCTGCCCCATCGAAGTCCTCATCTGAGTCCACTGCAGCAGAACACGTGTGCGACCTCGCCCTCTGGAGAGCTGGCACCTGCACTACCCTTTCCCCTTGCCCTGGCTGCAGGCCACTCATGCCCCGTGTCTCACCATGTGTTGATCCCGCCTCTAACATATCTTCTAATCGACGTGGAGTGTCAGTACCTGAGCTGGTAGCTGCGGGTGTGAAATCAAGTGACGGTGCTGTTTCTTCATCACCAGTGCCTTGGTGTTCTTCGATTTTGTGCTCCTCTCTCCATGCTTGGCCAGGTGCCAGTTCTTAGGTCTCTGAAATGAGAAAGGCAGGAGGGTAGGGTTATGGTGAGGGGAGTGGGGGGAAAGCAAGAGGTACATGCTTACACCATATGCAGCTTGTAAATCAGAAGAGATTGTGGGATGAGGGGGAAGTGAGAAGGAGGATTACATATGAGGATACCGGCATCTTGTATTCTTTCAGCTCCACTGCTGGCCTCGGGCTCAGCGATGGCCCTCCCAATAATAGCCAGCACGGCGTCTCCTCCATGTGGGTCAGGCTATACAGGGGCAAAATAATTTCTAGGCCAATATTTTTTTAAATGATGAGAAACTATTAAATGTTGGTGTTCAGAGGGATTTGGGTGTCCTTGTACAGGAAACACAGAAAGTTAACATGCAGTTACAGCAAGCAATTAGGAAGACAAATAGTATGTTGGCCTTTATTGCAAGGGGGTTGGCGTACAAGTGTAAGGAAGTCTTGCTATAATTGTACAGGGCTTTGGTGAGACCACACCTGGAGTACTGTGCACAGTTTTGGTCTCCTTATCTAAGGAAGGAGGGTGTGAAACAAAGGTTCACTAGATTGATTCCTGGGATGAGAGGGATGTCCTATGAGGAGGGATTGAGTAGAATGGGCCTATACTCTCTGGAGTTTAGAAGAATGAGAGGTGATCTCATTGAAACATATAAGATTCTGAGGGGGATTGACAGCGTAGATGTTGAGCGGTTGTTGCCCTTGGTTGGAGAGTCTAGAACTAGGGGGCATAGTCTCCGCATAAGGGGTCGGCCTTTTAGGACTGAGATGGGGAGAAATTTCTTCACTGAGGGTTGTGAATCTTTGGAATTCTCTACCACAGAGGGCTGTGGATGCTCATTTGATGTGTATATTCAAGGCTGAGATCGCTAGATTTTTGGACTCTTAAGGGAATCGTGGGATATGGGGATAGTGTGGGAAGGTGGAGTTGAGGTTGGAGATCAGCCATGATCTTATTGAATGGCGGAGCAGGCTCAAAGGGCCGTATGGCCTACGCCTGCTTCTATTTCTTATGCTCTTATGAATGTGTTTATATGGGCTCAAGTAGGAAGTAATGCTTTTAATTTCCATAATGTACAACTTTATGGAGTGTAGGTGAGGGTCAGCACCTTGCTGCAGTTATATAACAATTCATTTCTGAAGCAATGTTCAGTTCAGTTAAGGGAAATTTTTTAAGTTATGAAAGGTATGTACTGAAATAAAATTTAATCAATTAGAATAATTGTTGGGGTGAAGTCTTTTTGCCTGCTAATGATGAAGAACAAACAAATCATTTGCACTACTTGTGAACTGTGAATTAAAAACAGATGACTTGTACTTACTGATTACAATTATATTCCTAGGAATATTGCTTCTATGTTTTAAAAATGGGAGCCATCCGCACTTATCAACAAAATGGCTCAAATAGCTTGAAAGCAAGAACCTTGGAAGATGAAATTTTTTACTGATTTATTGGAAATAATTTCAGAATTATTAATGAAACTACAGCTGTTGATTTAAGATAGAATTGAAATTCAAACTGGAAACATACAAATGTATGATCTACATCTAACTATTATTGCTCTGGAAGATATGCACCTATACTCCATAAAGTTGTACATTATGGAAATTAAAAACATTACTTCGTACTTGAGCCCGTATGAACACATTTATAACGAGGACTAAACAAAGCAAGGCCCCTTTCCAAATATATCGGAAAACATTATTCTTTCGTTTTGAAGAAATTGTTCATTGTAAAAATCTGTGACCTGCTCATAGTAAATAGAATTGTAGAAATGTCAGCAAGGGAGAAACCTGGCCGCAATGCCTGTGCCACTGATGCTGCTAGCTAAACACTGGAGCTATCTACTCTAATCCCGTCTCGCTGCTCTTTCCCTCTACCCTTTGATATTTTTCTTCAAATGTTTATCTAATTCCACTTTAAATGTCACGATTAACTCAGTTTCAGTAGTCTCTTGCAATATTGCTGTGATTATTCTAATAACCCTTTGTGTGAAAAAATGTTTCTAACCTCCCTTTTATGAAAGAAAAAGAATGCTTCTAGTACTAATCCTAAATTTATGCCACTTGTTACCAGTTCACTGACTAGTGAAAATAATGTTTCACTAATTACCTCTCAAAGTTATTTAAAATTTTAAGCATCTCTTAACCTTCTCTGTTGTAGTTAATACAATCCTGTTTTTTTCCAATCTCTTATAACTATATTCTCTTATTCCTGGAATTAGTATAGTAGATCTATTTGCACCTTTTCTGTACTTCCAATAGCTTTTCTATAATGGGGACCTCAAAACTGCACACAGTACTCCATCTGTGACAAGTTGCTCTGTGTCCTTGGTGTCGACCTACTTTTTTCTTCCACCAGACTCCTGGGCCGCTGGAGCCTGCTCCACTTTGCCAGTTTTTCATACTTCCCATTCTACTTACTAATACCTCATGAGCTCTTCTCAGACTCTGTGTCTTATACATGTCTTTTATTTATTTTATTTCTCTCATTTTGCCTTCTTTTGTCTCTTGTGCATATCACTTCTGCTCTTTAGCCATTTTCTAATCTCCACCATAGCACTGTCTTTTCCTGTGTGTGTGGTTTTGTCTGTTTTTTCACTTCCCCCTTTCCCTTATTCTATTCCTTCTTATATGCTGTCCATCTGTAATATCTTTCAGTTCTGAGGAAAGGTTTTATACCCGAAACCTCAACTGTCTCGTGTTTTCTTGACAGATGTTACCTGACCTGTTGAGTATCTCGAGCGTTTTCTGTTTTTGTGGCCTAAACAATGTCTTGTACAGATTAATCATCAGGGCCTTGCTTTTCCATTGAATACCCATAGAAAGAATTAATCACATTTACTCTTAAGAATTTTTCTATGTGGAATCCTATTTTCAAAGATCCAGCTTTATGCAGTCCTAGCTCTCTCTTTCTTTCCACACTAATGGTAGAAAATTGGAAATACAACTCTCTATTCCTTCATCCAAGTCATTTTGATATACTGATCACTCGGGCAATTCCACTGCACGAACACCCGGACTGAACAGAGGTGTTCCGCATGACCCCAAGCTTCCGGTCGACTGTTATTTTAATTCTCCGCTCCGCTCCACTCCACTCCCTGCTATTCCCGTTTATACCTCTTTTAGATCCATCTTTTGTTTCTTTACTTGTCCCATTACCATCTCTTTTTTCTTTGTACAGTATAAACATCCCTTTTGTCATTTAATCACTCCTGCCTTCCACCCTAGCGTTCCCTTTTGTTCTTTCCTCCCCTTCCTCTTCCCCTGCCCCTGCACTTGCTTAAAACACGTTACACCTCTAACTTTTTCCTGTTCTGATGAAAGGTCGTCGACCTGAAATGTTAACAGTTTCTCTCTCCACACATGCTGCCTGATCGGCGAGTATTTCCAGCATTTTCTGTTTTTATTAAAGATCCCATTGCCTGGAATAATTAGCTCCCAATTATACCCATCTTGTTAACCGTGGCTAACAAGGGAAATTAGGGATAACATAAGATCCAAAGAGAGGACATATAAATTGGCCAAAAAAAGCAGCAAACCTGAGGATTGGGAGCAGTTTAGGATTCAGCAAAGGAGGACAAAGGGATTAATTAAGAGGGGGAAAATAGATTATGAAAGTAAGCTTGCATTGAACATAAAAACTGACTGTAAAAGCTTTTATAGATATGTGAAGAGAAAAAGATTGGTGAAGTCAAGCGTAGGTCCCTTGCAGTCAGAGTCAGGGGAATTTATAATGGGGAACAAAGAAATGGCAGACCAATTTTAAATATATATTTTGGTTCTGTCTTCACAAAGGAGGACACAAATAACCTCCCAGAGATGTCGGGGAACATAGGGACTAATGAGAGGGAGGAACTGAAAGAAATCAGTATTTGTAGGGAAATGGTGTTAGGGAAATTGACGGGATTGAAGGCCGATAAATCCCCAGGGCCTGATAATCTACATCCTAGGGTACTTAAGGAAGTGGCCCTGGAGATAGTAGATGCATTGCTGGTCATCTTCCAGAACGCGATAGACTCTGGAACAGTACCCATGGATTGGAGGGTAGCTAATGTTACCCCACTATTCAAAAAAGGTGGTAGAGAAAAAGCGGGGAATTATAGACCGGTAAGCCTCACATCGGTAGTGGGGAAAATGCTAGAGTCCATTATAAAAGATGTAATAGCAGAGCACTTGGAAAGCAGTGACAGGATCGGACAAAGTCAACATGGATTTACAAAAGGTAAATCGTGCTTGACTAATCTACTGGAATTTTTTGAGGATGTAACTGGTAAAATAGATAAGGGAGAACCAGTGGATGTGGTGTATTTGGACTTTCAGAAGGTTTTTGATAAGGTCCCGCATAAGAGATTAGCGTGCAATATTAAGGCACATGGGATTGGGGGCAAGGTATTGACTTGGATAGAGAACTGGTTGACAGATAGAAAGCAAAGAGTTGGAATAAACGGGTCATTTTCCGAGTGGCAGGCAGTGACTAGTGGGGTACCGCAAGGATCGGTCCTAGGACCCCAGCTGTTCACAATGTATATTAATGATCTGGACGAGGGAACTGGATGTAATATCTCCAAATTTGCAGACGACACAAAGCTGGGTGGGAGGGTATGCCGTGAGGAGGATGTCGTGAAACTCCAGTACGATTTGGACAGGTTGGGTGATTGAGCAGAAACATGGCAAATGCACTATAATGTGGATAAATGTGAGGTTGTCCACTTTGGTGGCAAAAACAGGAAGGCAGATTATTATTTGAATGGCAATAGATTGGGAGAAGGGGAAGTGCAAAGAGACCTGGGTGTTCTTGTGCACCAGTCACTGAAGGTAAGCATGCAGGTGCAGCAGGCGGTTAAGAAGGCAAATGGTATGTTGGCCTTTGTAGCAAGAGGGTTCGAGTACAGGAACAAAGATGTCTTGTTGCAGTTGTACAGGGCCTTGGTGAGACTGCACCTTGAGTACTGTGTGCAGTTTTGGTCGCCTTATCTGAGGAAGGATGTTCTTGCCATGGAAGGAGTGCAGCGAAGATTCACCAGGCTGATACCTGGGATGGCAGGAATGACGTATGAGGAGACATTGTGTCGATTGGGCTTATACTCACTGGAGTTTAGAAGATTGAGAGGGGATCTCATCGAAACCTATAAAATTCTGTCAGGCCTGGACAGACTAGATGCAGGAAGGATGTTCCCGATGGCCGGGGAGTCCAGAACCAGGGGTCATAGTCTAAGGATAAGGGGTAAGCCATTTAGGACTGAGATGAGGAGGAATTTCTTCACCCAGAGAGTGGGGAACCTGTGGAATTCTCTGCCACAGAGGGCGGTGGAGGCCAGTTCATTAAATATATTCAGGAAGGAGTTGGATATATTTCTTAAGGCTAAAGGGATCAAGGGATATGGGGAGAAGGCAGGGACAGGGTACTGAATTTGGATGATCAGCCATGATCTCATAGAATGGGCAGCACGGTGGCATAGTGGTTAGCACTGTTGCCTCACAGCGCCAGGGACCCGGGTTCGAATCCGGCATCGGGTGACTGTGTGTGTGGAGTTTGCACATTCTCCCCGTGTTTGCGTGGGTTTCCTCCGGGTGCTCCGGTTTCCTCCCACAGTCCAAAGATGTGCGGGTTAGGTTGATTGGCTATGATTAAAAAAATTGACCCTTAGTGTTAGGGGGATTAAATACGTGGGGTTACGGGGATAGGGTGGGATATGTGTCAGTGCCGGCTCGATGGGCCGAAATGGCCCCTATCTGCACTGTGGGGTTTCTGTGATTTCTGTGAATGGCGGAGCAGGCTCGAGGGGCCGAATGGCCTACTCCTGCTCCTATCTTCTATGTTTCTATGTAGCCAGGGCTCTGTATGGCTGCTACATCATACCCTTTAAACTGAATTTGTGTTTCTAACTCACTTGTTTTATTTATGTTAATTGCATTTGTGTACAGAACACTTATTTGGATAATTCATATTTGGGCTCCTGGTCCCTCCCAACATCTCAAATTTAAAAGCCACATGTTTGTGTTCAAATCCCTTCATGGCCTCACACCTCGCTGCCTCTGTAACCTTCTCCAGTCCTATAATCCATTGAGTTTTCCTCCAAATCTGGCCTCTTATTTTTTCATCTAGAAGTTTTCCTATTATTGCGGCCAAGTGGTCTATAGTTACTTGGCTTATTCCTTTCCCCTTTTTTGAATAGGGTGTAACATTTGTCACCCTCCAATCATTTGGTACAATTCCTAGTGTCTGCAAATTTTGGAAAATTATGATTAGTGCCTCTGCCAATTTGTCACTACTCTCCTAAGTATTCTGATGTTTAGACCGGGCCTGATTACTTGTCATAAGTTTACTTTGTTTTGATGCTTTTGATTTTTTAAAAGTTAATTTTATTTCTTGTGAAAGAGAAGCAAATAGTTCAGAATTCTGCTCATTATCAAACATAGGATACTGAAATACATTTGAGAACTAATTAGCCATTTTTTTTCTGCAGATGATCTAGATGGTAATGCAAAGCACCTAGATGGGTTGGTTGAAGATTATGAAAATGGAGAATATTGGACTGATCAAACCAATACAGAGAACACCACCCAGAATGAATCTGCTTCTAATGAGGACATTGCAAAAGCTCTACAGATATATCATCAAAAGGACGGTAGCTATAGTTCTGAGTCGAGCTTGGACAAGAATAGCCAGCATTGCAAGGAAAGGTTAGAGGACAACCAGGATGAAATAAACACTCATGAAGTACAATCCGAGATGAAGGGATATAATGAGAAATGCATCAGTCAATCTATGGAGCCAGAAATTTTCAAGTTGAAAAGAAAAAGGCAAAGCTCCATCACAGGTAAGAATCATAATACTTTGCACTTTGTTGATCAAAGATGTATTCTAATTATGAGGAATAATTTAACAAGACTCGAAGTTGGAATGGGTAAAATACTACATGTATACCAAGTCAGGTTGAAAATCACCTTCTTATTCAAAAGCCCAGCTGAATAGACACCTGTGGCATATATTCAAAATATAACTTTCTGTTTGATATAAACAAAATATATCAAGGTTCCTTCTCCTTTTCAGCAATATGAACAAATACATAAATGCAAATGTGCTTTCTGTTAATAAAACATCTGTTAAAAAAAAAAAAAAACCTGTCAAGTTCTAAATACAAAATATTGTAAAGTAGATTTGAAACAACTTGCAAAATCAGATTTAAATTCACTGTATCCTTTGAGTAAGATGAGAATTATAATGTCATATTTAATTTTTGGTCCAGAAGTGCTGATACAGGCCTTAAATACCTAACATTTAAAGAGTGACTAACAGTGACTGTCTGCTGGCTGGACTTGTACCATACTGGACTCTAATGTTACGACCCTAGGTTCAAATCTAGGCCTTAATTTAGTTGTCCCAGGTATGTCTTCACTCAGGTCTTGGTCAGGCTATTAAGTTGAATACCTCAGCATATAGGGGCATCCCATTTCCAACTGTTGTGAGGTAGGATTTGTGATAGATGAGCATAGAGAAAAAGACCACAGTTTGGGTTGTCCTGGCCAAAAAGTATAATATAGAGTCAGAAGGTATAGAAAGAGAAAATCAAATATATATTTTCAAGGGATAAGTTGGCAGTTTAAAAATCTTTGTCTATTTGATATTTCTTTTCGTCCTTTACTTATTTTTCCAATTTCCATCCCGCCTTCCCTGATATAGCCGTTCTGCACTACATGTGTAAACCTAGACAGTGAGTGCTGGTGGGCTTTGACTCTGAGGAAGACATCATAACTAAACCCAATCATGTTCTCATCCAAATCACACTCGCTCACTCTCACTCTCTCACATACACACTTGCACTCTCACACACTCGCACTCTCACACTCGCACTTCTCACACACACACACACACACACACACACACACACACACACACACTCTCACACATACACACACTCTGAAGGAATCATTGGATAGCAGTGAAGAGCAACATCACATGGTGATTTTTTATTTCTTAGCCTTCCTAGCCTGGGGTCTTTTGTAGTACCCCCACCATTAACTTGGGTGAGATCATCTAACTTAGCACAGAACATGAATTGATCTTTGACTTTCCTGGTCTGTACCACACCAAACAGTACATTGATCCATCAGGGAGCTCATTCTCATCAATTTATCAACAACAGAGCAAATTATATATTCAAGGGCGGCAGATAGCATTTGTGTCCCGACAGTAAATCTTTTTGCTGTAGATCATGCTTTTGTAAAAAAAAAGCCAGTAGTTCCGGTCATGTCAGCACTGCACATATGTAAGTGCAGCATCATAGGAAATGAGCACATTTCTTAAGAAATTACGTAAGTCATTGTTTAAATTCAGGAGCTGTGCTGTCTGCGAACAAAATCTAAAAGTTCAAATGCAAAATTTCATCTCTTCACAAGTTAGATTCAATATATAAATATTTATTTTGCCTTTTTTAAAATAAATATCAGCGATTTATAAATTTTGAATAAAATTGGGAACCTTGGTAGGATAGAAAAATAATACTGCTGTCTTTAAATAGTTAATACTTTAATTTGACAGGATGAGCTTGAGAGTTACCTGAGTCACATTCCTCTAGTATCATTATGTTGCGATTACAGAAAATAATGCATTTGTATTATTGAGACAACGTTGGTATTAAAATTGTAATGGTCCTCTGTTAGTCAAAATATTAGTGCTACATATGGGTTTGTTTGTAGTGTTGTTAGCTGTAGGGCATGTTTCATTGACCTGAACTATTTTCACAGTAGATGAATGGACTGAGAAGGAGATGAATGATGAATCCACAGACAATTCAGAAGACTCACATTCAAGTGAAGTAACAAACCTAAAGGTGTGCATCGAGCTGACAGGACTGCATCCGCGCAAGCAAAGGCACCTGCACCATCTAAGGGCACTTTGGGAGCAGCAGGTGTCTCCTGACAGATCCACTCCTTCCAAGACAGGCCGGCACAGCAGAAAGGAGTTAGCTGGGGCCAAGGAGTCCGAGCTCACTGCAAAGGAAGCAGAGGTCAAAGACCGGGTAGAAGGAAGAAACACCAGGAAAGGACCAGAGACCAAGGCCAGCAGAAATGGATCTGAAGAGACCTTCAATAGAAATGAAATTGAAAAAGGTACATTTGGAACCTGGAGAAGTCTGCATATTTGTTCAATTCAGGAAATACTTAACATACTTTGCTGAGCAAAATTTAACATCTAACAGTATCCACTATTCACTCTTTTCTTTCACTAAATATGAAGCTGTCCAGGAGAAGGAATTTTGAAATTTTAAAGCACATACAATCAAAGAAAATTGAAGTATCTTGACCTCAATTTAAATTTAAATTTTCATCCTGGTCATTTCTCAACAATAGGTTATTAAGCACTTTCATGCAATAATCTATTTATTGATGGTTCCCTTCTTTCATTTCTCTCTAGATCATTTGCCACCATGCACCCTCTTGCAGCTTTTGAGGATGAGATTGTCTAGCCTGTGGGCAGGCCCACAACCACTGTCAGTGTTGCTTGAGGGTGGGCTGACAGGAGGTGCTATTCAAATGGTGTCAGGTCAGGTGATGCCAATTTTTCCCTCTTCAAAAAAGGGAAGAAAATATTTTGATATGCCACCATCTAAGTACCTCGGTTAAATATTGGTGAATAACCCTGACTGAGGCAAACTAATATGAGCAACAGGCTGATTTAAGGCTCAAGGTTGGGATTTCCAGTTTGTGGAGTTGGCCCCTTGCCTAAATTGGCCATAATATTATAAGATCAATAATTGAATGCTTTGAAAGTGTAAAATTTGGCCTGGCTTGGATGAACAGAACTGAATATAACACCGCAAAATACTGTGGATGCTGGGCCAACAGGTCAGGCAGCATCTGTGAAGAGAGAAAGAGTTAACAGCCCAGAAATTCGGGTCTCCACGTGTGAGTACGCACGGGGTACTCACCCGTAAGCCCAATGGAAGTGCCGGTTTCGTGCATGCGCGGGAAACCGGCACTTCCGTTCCCCTGAAAGAAGGGGTTCAGAAGTCGAACCCGTGCGCAGGAGAGGCAGCGCGTGCGCATCGAACTTACGTTTTTTTTGCAGGTTTTCCCAGGAAGGTAAGTCTCCAGAAGTTAGACATGTAAAAAGCAGTCGCAAGGCCTGCTTTTTACAAGGTAAGTGGTGAATTAATTAAAATTAAAACATTTTTTCCACAGGTTTATTATTTTTAAATACTTTAAAGAAAGGTGAGTTTATTTTTAGCCCCGTTAGAAAATGTAATTATTTTTTTCAAAAATTTAAATTATTGTTTAAAATTGTTATTTCATGTAATTTATAGTTTATTTTAAAAATGTGATTTAAAAAAAAAAAATTATTTGAAGATTTAGTGATGTTTTGGGGCTTATAGTATTTATAGGTTTGACAGGTCTTCCTGTCAAACTTATGAATGACGCATTCCCTGCTGCCATTGGCTCTCCATGCCCACGTGATCCCAGGGGACGCATCGAACTAACTGCGCCCCTGGGATACGCAAGCACTGCACGCCGGCAGTTGGAGGAGGCCCAGGATCGCAATTCCACGGGGGCCCACAGCTCAACGGCCGGCGCGCAAGGTAAGTGCAGGTCGGGGGCTTGCACCCGCGGGAAGCCCCCGACCTGAATTTCTGGGCCAACGTTTCAGGTCGATGACCTTGCGTCAGAACTGGAAAAAGTTACAAGATGTAATGGTTTTTCAGCAAGTACAGAGGCTGGGAAAGGGGGGAGGGGAGGAATGAACAAAAGGAAAGGTTTGTGATAGGGTGGATGGCAGGAATGATTAAATGACAAAAAGGATGATAGTGCAAGGTAAAAGGGGATGGTAATGGGACAAGTAGAGAAACAAAAGATGGGTCTAGAGGAGCTGTAAATGACAACAGCAGAACATAGGAACAGGAGTAGGCCATTTAGCCCCTCGAGCCTGTTCTGCCATTCAATGAGATCATGGCTGATCTGTGACTTAACACCATATACCTACCTTTGCCCCATATCCCTTAATACCTTTGGTTAACAAAAACCATTACCAGCACCTGCTGCCCAAAAAATGGGAGCAGTGGTTATGATCTGAAATTGTTGAACTCCGTGTTAAGTCTGGAAAGTTGTAAAGTGCCTCATCAAAAGATGAGGTGCTGTTCTTCGAGCTTCCTGTGGAGCAGGCTCGAAGGGCCAAATGGCCTACTCCTGCTCCTATTTCTTAGGTTCTTCCGTTGAGCTTCATTGGAACAGTGTATGAGGCCGAGGTCACGGTGGGAGTGGGATGGAGAATTAAAATGGCATGCAACTAGAAACTCAGGGTCATCCTTGCAGACTGAACAGAGGTGTTCCGCAAAGTGATCACACAATCTGTGTTTGGTCTCCCCAGTGTAGAGGAGACTGCATCTTGAGCAGTGAATATAGTATACTGAAGTGAAAAAAGTACAGGTAAATCACTGTTTCACCTGGAAGGAGTGTTTGGGACCCTGGACGGTGGGAAGGGAGGAGGTGAAAGGGCAATTGTTGCATCTCCTGCGTTTGCACAGGAAGGTGCCGGGGGAAGGGGAGTGGGTGTTGGGGGTGATGGATGAGTGGACCAGGCTGTCACAAAGGTAACGGCCCTGTCAAAATGCTGAAAAATGTGTTTGGTAGTTGCATCGCGCTGGATGTGGCGGAAATGGCAGAGATGATCCGTTGATTGTGGAGGTTGGTGTCATGGAAGGTGAGAACCAGGGGAACCCTACCGTGGTTCTGGGAGGTAGAAGGGGTGAGGGCAGAAGCATGGGAAATGGAACAGACACAGTTGAGGGGCCCTGTCAACCACGGTGGAAGGGAATCCTTGGTTGAGGAAAAAGGAAGACATATCTGAAGCACTGGTATAGAAGATGGCATTGTCAAAAAAGATGTGATGGAAAAACTGGGAGAATGGAATAGAATAGATCTAAAAATGAAGCTGTCCCAAGAAGGAATTTGGAAATTTTAAAGCACTTACAATCAAAGAAAATTAAAGTACAAAGTAGAATCAACTAAGAAACTCCATTTGGCCAGAGTATTAAATGTAATGGGTTGGATTTTGATACTGGAGGCGTGTAGGAGGCGGGACTACAACTTTTGGGGTTGTAGTCCCGCCTCCATCGAGTTGTGGCCAACCCACGCGATTTTCACTTGATTGACCTTGTTCAGCCCGCCCAGTGGGCTCAGCAGGCCAATTAAGGGCCACCCGGCAACAGGTGACGTCACAGATTGACATTTCATCTGTCAAGAGCTTTTGACAGATGAAATATCAGTGTTTGACAGCTCTTTGAAGCTGTCAAACACTGACAATCTGTACACTAAGTTAATTCCTTCCTCTCAGGCTGATTTAGAGATCTCTCCTGAACAGAAAGCTGAATGCTGCAACTTTTGACAGCTCGCGGCCATTCTGCTTTCTGCGCCGGTGAGATGAGGGACTCCCGAGACCTGAAGGAAGGGAGGCAGTAAAGGTAAGTATAACTTATTTAAACACTTTACACACACCAAACACACTTACCTCTGCACTCATGCACACATCACTCACCTGAACACCGGACATCTCGAACCCGCCAAGCCCTTCAGCCAGACGGTCCGCCTCGCTAACTTGGCGCGGTTTGGAGCCGTCGGGTATCCCACACTTCAGGGATAAAAATAGGGATTAGGCTAAAAACTGCCTGTTAACTACCTGTTAACAGGCAGTTAATTGACACTAATCACCTTCCCGCCTCAGGGAGGCGGGTCCCAGCACAGTTCGCGTATCCGCCTCCTTTGAAACTGGCTTGGAGGCGGGATGGGTTCGTGCCACCCGATTTCGCGATTTTAACCCCCTACACGCCTCCAATCCCGCCTCAACGGCCCAATGAATATCAAGCCCAATAAGTTGGCCCAATGTGGATTAAATAGCCATTGTGTTTGAGTTGAAACCTCAGAGCTGATTTTCTGAGGGCATGCTTTAAAAATTGAGCTCATCACTGCAGTACTTCCACATTAATCAAAAACATGTTAACACAGGTTAAAATTAATTTAAATTTACTTCTTTTTAAAAAAAAGCACTAATCTAAGACTATTAGTACAGAACGCAACCACATAACATTTTTCTTTCCCTTGATCTACCGTCGTGGCTATCGCATGTGCTTTGTACAGACTAAGTTTCTGCAATATAACGCCTGAAAGAGTGAGTCAGAGAAAGAGAACTACTTGCCTGCTTTAGACTGAATATCAGTTCAATTGAAGACAAAAGCATTATATTTATAATGTATTATTTATTTTAGTATTTTTTTTCCTTTTACCACTTTCTCTGTTTTGGTCATTAGGGTATACACATATTTATTTTACTCAAAATTTATTGCACTTTTTTTGAAAGTGGCATTTTTTTAAGTTCTCTTTTCTGATTAAATATTTTTGATTAGCATTCTTTTTACGTTGATTTTATTACCTATATCTGGTGGCAAATGCAGTTCAATGTAGAGAAATGTGAAGTAAATTTCAGAAATAAATGTTAAGATTTTAACAGACTAGAAGAGCAGAGGGACCTTGGTGTCCAGGTGCACAGGTCATTGTAGGTTGCAGTGCAAGTAGACAAGGCCATAAAAAAGGCAAACAGAATCTTTGGTTTTGTATCTAGAGGCATAGAGTACAAAAGCAGAGAGATAATGTCTAACTTATACAAGTTCTTAGTTAGGCTGCAGTTGCGGAGTATAGTGCACAGTCGGTTGACCACCCCATCCTCCTCCAACACCTCTCCGCCATCGTCCAGCTGGGTGGGACTGCACTAGCCTGATTCCATTCTTATCTATTTAATTGTAGCCAGAAAATCACCTGCAATGACTTCTCTTCCCACTCCCCTCCTAATTCTCATTTATATGCTGCCCCTTGGTGACATCATCCGAAAACACGGCATCAGTTTCCACATGTGTGCTGACGACACCCAGCTCTACCTCAGCACCACTTCTCTCGACCCCTCCACGGTCTCTAAATTGACACCCTGCTTGTCCGACATCCATTACTGGATGAGCAGAAATTTTCTCCAATTAAATACTGGGAAGACCGAAGCCATTGTCTTCGGGTCCCACCACAAACTCCGTTCCCTAGCCACCGACTCCATCCCTCTCCCTAGCATCTGTCTGAGGCTGAACCAGACTGTTCACAACCTTGGTGTCATATTTGACCCTGAAATGAGCTTCTGACCACATATCCGCAGCATAACTAAGATTGCCTATTTTCACCTCCGTAACAGCTCATCTGCTGCTGAAATCCATGCCTTTGTTACCTCTAGACTTGACTGTTCCAACGCACTCCTGGCTGGCCTCCCACATTCTACCCTACATAAACTTGGGATCATCCAAAACTCGTCTGCCTGTGTCCTAACTCGCACCAAGTCCCGTTCACCCATCACCCCTGTGCTCGCTGACCTACATTGGCTCCCAGTTAAGCAATGCCTCGATTTCAAAATTCTCATCCTTGTTTTCAAATCCCTCCATGGCTTTGCAGCTCCCTATCTCTGTAATCTCCTTCAGCTCCACAACCCCCCCAGATATCTGCACTCCTCAAATTCTGCCCTCTTGAGCATCCCTGATTATAATCGCTCAACCATCGGTGGCCTTGCCTTCAGCTGCCTAGGCCCTAAGCTCTGGAACTCCCTCCCTAAACCTCTCCACCTTTTTACCTCGCTTTCCTCCTTTAAGATGCTCCTTAAAACCTACCTATTTGACCATGCTTTTGGTTTTAATTTTTTGTCTTATTACACTCCTGTGAAGTGCCTTGGGACGTTTTACTACATTAAAGGTGCTATATAAATACAAGTTGTTGTTGAAAAGGTACTGTATAGATTCACCAGGCTGTTACCAGGTATAAGGGATTATAGTTATGAAGAGAGTCTTAAGAATCTTGGGACTTTTTTCACTGGAGCTCAGAAGATTAAGGGATGATCTGATGAAGGTTTCCACAGTTGTGAAAGGTTATGATGAGGTAAATACTGGTGGATTATTTCCAAGGTGAGTGAGATAGTAACCAGAGAGCACAAATTTAAGGTGATAAAGAATTAAAGGGGAGATTAGAAAAATGTCTTTGCATAGAGAGTGACTGGACTGGAATTCTCTGCTACAAACTGTTGTAAAAGACTCCATAAATTCTTTTGAAAGGAAGTTAGATAGTTTCTTGAAAAACAAGAATATTGAAGGGTATAGACAATGAGCAGGAGAGTGGGATTAGACTAAATTGCTCACATGGAGTAAAGCACCAGCACAGACTTCATGGGCTGAATGGCCTATTTCTGTGCTGTAATATTTTATGATTCTATGTAGCCCTAAGCGCTCTTGCACAGAATAGTGGCTCATATAGGAACCACCAAGGTTACTGGTCAATCAACGTCCAGCTCAACGGTGATGCCTTTATTTTAAGGTAACCCTGTTACTTGCTCCCAACAAAAATATACAACATTAGGGGGGAGAAATTCGGTTGGTAGCGCCAGCGATTAGCGCCTAAAGAGGCCGAGAAGTGGGGCGCTAACCAACTAGCGCCCGGGCGCAGCGAACCCCGCGCCTCTTCCCATATTGAGTGGACTTTTAGTGCCGGCGCTAAATCTTAGCGCCCGCTCACGGGCGCAGGCAGATCATGATGTCATTTCAGTGTGCAACGCCTTTTTGGCGCCCCGGACCGGAAGTTCAGTGGTTCCCCCCTCCGTTCCGCCTGGCGCTAATAAGGACAGCTTACCTGGAACGTTCCCCAGTCGCTCTCGGGCTTGGGGGGGCGTTCTTTAAAGGGGACTGCACTGGTATAAAAGTGGCAGCCATTTTGGGAGCACAACTTCTTCGAGAGTTTCACAGAGTTGCTGAGCTGCACTCTGAGAGCCATTTCACCAGTGAGCCAGCGCTGGCAGAGGAACTGCAGCCTTTTGACCATCACCTTGCTGCTGGTGAGCATTTACAACGGGAAAACTTTCTTGTGCGCTATTATTATGGGGGCTGCATTGGAGGGGAACGTCCTGCTGCTGAACCATCTGGAAAGGGCACAGAGACGCAGGGAGAGAGGGGCAGGCATGGCCAGACGGAGGAGGGCCAACAGACGTCGCCACATCAGACCTTACGCTGCCAGTTCTCTTACTTGAACATGTCAGAGGAGCAGTGTCTCAGAAGGCTGCGCTTCAGAAAGGAGGTGGTGACTGAGCTGTGCCACCTGCTTCAGCCAGATCTGCAGCCTCAGATAAGGTGCAGGACCTCTCTGTCGGTGGCTGTCAAGATGACTGTTGCCCTGAACTTCTACGCGAGCGACTCCTTTCAGGCCGCAACTGGGGACATAGCCAACATATCGCAGTTTGCGGTGCATTGCTGCATCCGTCAAGTAACCAATGCCCTGTTTAAAAGGAGGCGGCAGTACATCTCCTTCCCTATGACACTGGACAAGCAGCGGGAGCGCGCAGAAGGCTTCGCAGCAATAGCAGACTTCCCCATGGTGCAGGGCGCCATTGACTGCACGCACGTGGCTTTGCTGGCGCCTGTATTGAATCCGGAGGAGTTCCGCAACCGCAAAGGGTTCCATTACTTGAATGTGCAGCTGGTCTGTGACCACCGACAGCTGATCCTCACAGTCAATGCGCAGTTCCCAGGCAGCAGCCACGACGCCTTCATCCTGCGCCAGACTTCAGTTGCAGACCTATTTGAGGCCCCGGCTCACCCAGGAGGCTGGCTTCTCGGTGACAAGGGCTATCCTCTGTGCCCATGGCTGATGACCCCGCTCCGTTTGCCCAGCACCCCTGCTGAAGAGCGCTACAATGTGAACCATCAGGCGACGAGGAACATTGTGGAGCACACAATCGGCGTGCTGAAGCAGCGGTTCCGCTGTCTGGACCATTCCGGAGGCGCCCTGCAGTACTCACCTGAGCAAGTCTCCCACCTCGTGGTTGTATGTTGCATGCTGCATAACCTCGCTATCCTACGCACCCAGCCAATGCCACCAGACATTGAAGCACCAGCAGAGGAGGAGGAGGAGGAGGACGGCACAAACTGGAAGGGCCGTCCGTCAGAGGCTGATCAGAAGTTGCTTCTAGGCCCCTCTCACGGAATGCTTGGTGCCATTCGAAGAGCAGGAATGGAACCGTTCTGATAACCCAAAGCCTATGAAGGGCAATATGAATGTAAATAGCAGACATGGCCAATGTAAATAAAAACATTTGTTTATTTTGCAAAATGTGCTTCCTTCCAACATGACAAAGCAATGGCAACAGAAAGCAAAACTAACACTCTAACACATAAGTGACTCGCACACCCGGGAGACTATCCAAAACATTACTAACATTCAGACCAGCATCCACGGCCTTGATTTCTACAAATAAGACGTCTCAGCAGCACCTTCTACTCTTTCCCCCTTGATGGTGATCTACTTCTCTTGCGAGATCGGCCCCTTCCCTCCCTGCAACTCCTCCGTAATGGGACCCCAGTGGCTACATCAAGGCTGGGGGAGGCCTGCTGACTGTCCAAAAGCGCAGATGCCCCTGAGGGACGGCCTGGACGACCTCTGGGCTTGGAGGGCCCGGATGCTGACTGCTCCAACTGTGCATGGGTGGAAGCAGTCTGTCCTGCAGGTGGTGGCAGCTGCAGTGGAGACGTGCCAGTGCTGGCATCAGGAATGCTGTCATCCTGAGAGCGGACACCTGCTCTGTGGTCGGCCGACACACTGGCACTCTGACGGGGCAGCACCGCAGCATGCACACCAATCGGCTGGTCCACAGATTGCTGGCCTGCTGTGGTGCTGCAAGGGCCCCGGGTAATCCTGCCTGATCCAGCGAGGGTGGCAGCAGTCAGTGGTCGCGTGGCCTCAATCTGCATCTGCATGAGACCAGCGAGTGACTGCGTGGTAGCACTCAGCACTTGCGTGGCAGGTGCCAGTGCTTCGGTGAAGCCCTGGACAGTCCTTTCCAGTGCTTCGGTGAAGCCCGGGACAGTCCTTTCCAGTGATGTCCCGATGCCCTGAACAGTCCTTTCCAGTGCTGCCCCGAAGTCCTGCGCACTCCTTGCCTGTGCTGCGCCGAAGTCTTGGACACTCCTTGCCAGTGTCTCGATGGATTCAGGCATCATTGCCACTGCAGCCATCAGCTCAGTGTGCCTGAGCCGAGCCTGGGCGTTCATTTCTGCGAGGGCACACACCTCTTCTGCGCTCTGTGCAGCAGTACTCGCGGTCTGACTCGCCCTCCGGGGAGACGGCCCCCGAGCTTCCCTACCCCCCTTGCGTTGCTGCAGCCCGCTGGGTCCTGGATCTGGTTCCTCCTCAGAGCCTTCCCCCCCCGCTCCCCTCCAGGGAAGTAATATCCCCAGTCTGCAGATGGGCTGGCTCGCCTGAGGGTGGTACGGATGGTCCGGCTTCCTCCTGCTCGTCGCCTCCGGAGTCAGTGGCAGTGGCAGCTTGAGGGCCCAGCTCCCGAGCTGGTGATGCAGCATCTGAAAGCAGGGAGGCTGAAGAGTGGCTTTAGCAAAAGGACAGGGTGGCAGCAAGGGATGCATGAGTGCTGCAATGCTCTGACTTGGGTCCAGAGTGAAAAAGCATGCTGGTAGGGGGAACAAGTGGAAGGAGAGTGTTCAAACAGGTGATGACCTTACCATCGCTGTGCACAATGGGGTCGGCAGCTCCAGTGGTGACGGGACCAATCATCCGGCTTCCAACAATCTGGTGGACTCGTTCCTCCAGGTCCGTGAGTGTCTGCAGGTGAGGCCGACCTCCTCCGGTACGAAGCTGCTCCCTCCGGTTCCTGGCCAGCTTGGCCTGCAGGAGAAAGGACGGGAAGTGATGATACATTATGCCCTGAGCTGACATCACATGCCCCCCCATGGTAGAATAGCCCTTACATTATGCCCTGAGCTGACATCACATGCCCCCCATGGTAGAATAGCCCTTACATTATGCCCTGAGCTGACATCACATGCCCCCCATGGTAGAATAGCCCTTACATTATGCCCTGAGCTGACATCACATGCCCCCCATGGTAGAATAGCCCTTACATTATGCCCTGAGCTGACATCACATGCCCCCCATGGTAGAATAGCCCTTACATTATGCCCTGAGCTGAATGTGCGTGTGTGTTTCCAGAAAGGGCCATGTGTGCTGGCTGGCAGATGGCCATTGGGGCTTCGCGCACCCTCTGGCCATAAAGTCTGGTGCAGATGGAGGGATGAAGATGATTGCGAAAAAGGCACTCACCCTAACGACCCGAGTGAGGTCGTTGAACTTCTTCCTGCATTGCACAGGAGTCCTGGGCACGATGCTGCTGGAGGCGACTCTTTGACATACTTCCCTCCAAGCTCTGCGGTACTCGCTCTGATGAGGCCTCCTGCCATTGTCGGGGTACAGCACAGCTCGCCGGCGCTCCACTGCGCCAACCAAAACATCCAATGCCTCATCGGTAAAGCGCTCCGCTCCCTGCCTCACCCTCTCCATCTGTTGAAAGTTTGGAACGCCGCAGAATGCATAGCGCTGATTTTGAGGTCTACAAGGCGCAGAGTGTGGCAGCTGATCCTAATTGACCCGCCCCTTTAAGAGCTGGCCGGCGCCAGCATGTCCCGGGGAAATCGATTATTGACAGCACCTGCGCTGCGCCCGGCCGCCGAGAAATTGAGTAGCGCCGCCGGGTTAGCGCCTTAAGAGTCCCGTGCAGCGCCTGATTTTACGCCGCAATCACCTTGAGGGGCGCAGCAACCCAATATCGCTCGAGGTGGCGATAAGTTGCGCCTGCCGATAAAATTTGCGCAGCGCCAATTCCAGCGCCCCAAACGGGGCTATACCGAATTTCTCCCCCTAGATCTTTTAAACTAGGGATATTGGCTGCAGTCCTGGCTCACAATCCCTTTATGGCAGTCATGTACAGCAACAGAGCTCATGTATAATGAGGTCATGCAACCATGAGAACCATCATCATGCACATCATAAGCAGAGTAAAGCAACGATTCTAATGTCTTGAAAGATCGGGGAGCTGCCTTCTAGTACAGTCCAGCTACAGCATCTCACATTATCATGATTTGCTACATGCTCCATAATTTTACTGTACAGCTTACAAGGGACTGAAGGTGCTGCTTGTGACTCACCTTTGCCAGCTCTGAGGCTACCACTCAATAAATGTCCAGCTCAGCTGTGACCTTCTACTCCACAGAATACTACAGCCTCTTGCTGTGTGCACACCCACTCCCTCCCTCCCTCCCTTTTAGTGCTGAATTCCAGCATGGCTCGTTCATGGAAACCTCAGATTCCCCCCCACCCCCCCAGTGTAGCGAGCTGCTTGCTAGCGCTCATCAGAATTATACTGATGAGGCACCAAATTTTTCACGTTTAGAAATGTCATCCGCCTGACTCATGTTTGCCAACCAGTATAGTGCAGCCAAAGCATCACATGTCATTGTGGTTTGCTATGTGTTCCATAATTTTGCTGTACAGTGTGGATTCAACACAAGATCACAAGATACTAATAGATGAGAAAAGCTATTCAGTCCATCTGAATTAATCTATCCAGAAAGGACCTAAAGTAACCTAATTGCAGCATCCAATTATTTTTTAGATGCTTCCAGGGTTTTTGCCTCCACTACTCTCATCTGAAAGTCTATACGTTGATCATTCTTTGTGTGAAGGAGCATTTCCTGATCTTCTCCTTAAAATTATCTTTTATTGTTTGAATCCCCTTGTCCTATTTTTGCAATTAACAATTTATTTCATTATCATATATACCTCTAAGATGAGCTCTCGGATACCTCCTTTCCAAGCTGAAACAGCCAAGTTTCTCCAGTCTTTCCTCATAACCTAGACCTTTGATGCTAGGGATCTGCTCAAGGCTCTTTGAGTGTCTTGGCGAGCAGAACTAGACACAGTATTCAAGGTGTGTCTGACTAGAGCACTATACAGTTTGATCACAACTTCCTCTGACTTACATTCTACTGCTTTGGCTATGTACAGGAAACTTTCTGGTATCCGGCACTGACGGGACCGAGCTGGTGCCGTTAGATCAAAACTGCCGTATAAACCAGCGGCAATGTTAAAACATAAAGAGCTTTTCAGCTCCGTGAGAATCAACAAACCCTGTTGCTTAGCAACAGCTTCAAAACAGTCGGCTGCAGCTGCAAGCGTCTCTAGCTGAAGCTATTGCTTAGCTACAGACCTTGCAGAGCCTGACTAGGAAAAAAAAGCAACGAGAAGTAAAAAAACTTATAGAAAACGGCTCCTGAATTTTGCCGGTAGATAGAGCTTTCCGGAATTTTAACCTCCGGTTAAACGAAAGTTTCCTGTAGTTCAGCATTCTATTGACTTTGTGTTGATCTGCGTTGGTTGGACATGTTGAGTGTCGAGGCTCTGAAGACTGCTAGGTCTCTTTCAACAGTATTATTGAAGTACGTGTACCACTGATTGTTCTTTCCTATGTACAGTACTTGCCAGCACTAAAATTCACCTGCCACTGTTCTGCCCATATACACATTTTATCCAATTTGTTCTATAATTTCTGAGCCGCCTCTTCCTATTCCACTGCCCCTCCTAGTTTGGTATCATTTGCAAATTTTGTCACTTTGCATTGAATTATTTAACATCTAACCTAGTACTTCTATGTGCACCCCCAGTGTCTGAAACATGGCATTTGTGAAAAGCTCTTGAGATTGAAGTGACCCTTGACCTCTGTGAGCAGGGGTATGAGATGGCCTAGCTGCAGGCTTTGTCACTTTGTGAAAGTATGACCAGAGGGGGCAGTATCGGAGCTTCAGGATTGCTTCGAACGCACTGATTGGGGCATGTTTGCCCATAATGACATCGAGGAATACGCATCCACAGTGCTATTCTACATTAACAGCTGCGTCGAGGTCGTCACGACCCATAAAAATATCAGGACATACCCCAACCAGAAACCCTGGATGAACGGAAACCCTGTTGAAAGCACGCGACGCAGCATTTAAATCTGGCGACGCAGCGGCTTACAGTGCAGCTAGGACCAACCTAAAAAAGGGTATCAGGACTGCCAAAAGGAAACAGACACTGCGGATAGAGGATCATTTCCACAACAACTCGGACCCCCAGCGCATGCGGCAAGGCATCCAGTCCATCACTGACTACAAGGGCAAAAACACCAGCCCCCCGGTTAGCGATGCCTCCCTTCCGGAGGAGCTTAACAACTTCTACGCTCGCTTCGACAGGGACAACAGGGAGCCGGCTACCAAAGCCTTGCCACCCCCGGAAGACCAGGTGCTCACTCTGTCGACCTCCGACGTAAGGGGTGTTCTACGCGGAGTGAACACACGAAAGGCTGCTGGACCGGATAGCATCCCTGGACGGGTACTCAAGGAATGTGCTGATCAGCTTGCTGATGTCTTCACCGCCATCTTCAATCTGTCATTGGCCCAGGCAGTCGTCCCTACATGCTTCAAGACCGCTACCATTATTCCTGTGCCAAAACAAACGGCTGTGACGTGCCTGAACGACTATCGACCTGTCGCACTCACACCCATCATAATGAAGTGTTTTGAGAGACTGGTCCTGGCTCACATCAAAGCAGTGTTCCCGCCTCTCTTGACCAATACCAGTTTGCCTATCGTGCAAACAGGTCAACGGAGGATGCAATCACAACTGCTCTACACTCGGCACTGAATCACTTAGATGGTAAGGAGACCTACATCAGAATGCTGTTCATAGACTACAGCTCAGCATTCAACACTATCGTCCCCAACAAGCTGGCCACCAAACTCCAAACTCTTGGCCTGAACACTTCCCTCTGCAACTGGACCCTGGACTTCCTAACAAACAGACCCCAGTCTGTCAAATTAGGTAACCACACCTCCCCCTCCCCTGAACACGGGGGCCCCACAAGGATGTGTGCTGAGCCCCCTCCTCTACTCCCTCTTCACCCACGACTGTGTGGCTGTTCATGGTTCCAACACCATCATCAAGTTTGCGGATGATACCACGGTAGTAGGCCAGATCACCAACAACGATGAGTCAGCCTACAGGGAGGAGGTCCAGCATCTCGTGAAGTGGTGCGCCGATAACAACCTGGCCCTTAACATCAAGAAAACCAAAGAAATCATTGTGGACTTCAGGAAGTCTAAAGGCGGAAGTCACACCCCCATCCATCTCAATGGGGCTGTGGTGGAAAGGGTGGACAGCTTTAAGTTCCTCGGAGTTCACATCACGGAAGACCTCTCCTGGTCCCTCAATACCTCCTCTCTGGTGAAGAAGGCCCAGCAGCACCTATATTTCCTAAGGAGGCTGAAGGGATGTAACCTGTCACCCCTGATCCTCTCTAACTTTTACCACTGCACAATAGGGAGCATCCTGACAAACTGTATCACAGTATGGTATGGCAGCTGTAGCTACTATGACCGGAAAGCCCTGCAGCGGGTAGTCAAAACTGCCCAATGCATTACCGGCACCCGGCTACCGACCATAGAGCACATATACCAGAAACGCTGTTTACGGAGGTCACGGTCCATCATCAAAGACCCTACCCACCCCAGCCACAGTCTGTTCGCCCTCCTGCAATCTGGGAGATGCTACAGATGCATTCGCACCCGTACGACCAGATTTAGGAACAGCTTCTTTCCCAGGGCTGTCATCCTACTGAACCCCACAAATAAACTCTAAAGCCTGCACATCTGCCAATGCACTTTATTATGGTTATGTTTATGTTAATGTATTACAAGCCAAATGTATGTTGAATGTTTAAATGTCTTAATCTAAATGTACACTCTCGGGAGCCGCAAGCCTACATTTCGTTGTACTGCACTTGTGCACTAACAATGACAATAAAAGTTGATTTGATTTTTGATTTGATTTGGTAGTTGCAGGGGCAGCCTGGCATCGACAGGGGTGGCAGAAGGCAATGGATGTGTTGTCCCAAGAGACAGCAACATCATTTTTGGCCAGTGCACCTGCTGCTACTACTTCGCACTGTCTCCACATGTCCACTGGTCTGTGTGACAGCAGACTCAATAACAGCAGTGAAATGAGTCAAGCCTTATCAGTGAGAGATGCTAAGACTGGCATAAGGTCTTTGCCATAGCGGGCTCTGCTGCAGATGGCCCTGGAGTTACCATGTGCTCTGCGACGGACTGCAAAATTTCTATCCCGTGCATCAGCACACCACATCGCACGTGTGTGTTGCAGACTCCTACAGTAGCCTCTCTTTGCTGAAAGCTACCAGAATGACTGCAGCAATCTTTCATGCTCAGTAATCATCCTTTTCAAAGCAGGACCCCTGAATTTTGGGTCCCTATCCTCAACAGCTAAGAATGGCTGCGAGCTGACCTTCTGGCCACATGGTTCCTGGTGCTCTGCGCAACAGCCAGTGCGCTCCCCTCAAATTCACTGCTATCTACATCCCTTGCTTTATACCTACCTGTGTTGCTGCTGCTTTGCAGTGTTTGATTGAAGAATGCAGCTTACTGTAATGTTCCTCTACTTCCTTGGCCTCTGCTCAGCTTCCAGTGGTATAATTATAGAAAGAGAACAGGAACAAGTGCTGCAATGATATGTTCATGACAACTTTGTGAGATGTAGCATTCAGCTAAATATGTTGCGTGGACCTGTTCAATGCAATGCACGGTTTGGGGACAATGAGTTGGCAACTGAATAGGATGGGGAACAAATGAAAGTTAACTGTAACGAACCTTGAGCCTCCTGTTTTCTCTACAGTCTCCCTTCCTGGGGTTTGCAGAACCTGCTCCTCAAATGCAACAAAAGGAAGTGGGTTTGGGGGTCCTCCATTCTCCCTCTTGTTATACTCAATCTTCTCCTGATAAACCAGTTGAATGCATTTAGTACTTAACACTAACTTAGTGGTATGAAATAGGATATGTATCATGCGGGTATCCATAGCTGTTGATGTGACAAATGTACATCATGCAGGTACTGTACATAGAAGTAGTTATCAGGGGTGCAGTAGTTGAGGATGTTCATGAAGAAGGTGTTGTTGGGAAAGGGAAGTGCTGGGAATTGTACCTGAGGGCATATTGAAGAACCATTTAAAGATAGAAAAGTAGCATAAGACTGTTTGGGTCGGATGTAGCTTTTTATTCCATTTATACTTAACTAGCTAGGGGTGCCCGGCGGTGCCGAGGCTTTTTCGAGGGCATGTTGTTGTTGGAAGAGAGAGAGAGAGAGCGAGTGGGGGGGGGGGGAAGGAGAGAGAGAGCGGGGGGGGGGAAAGAGAGAGAGAGAGCGGGGGGGGGAAAGAGAGAGAGAGAGCGGGGGGGGAAGAGAGAGAGAGCGGGGGGGGGAAGAGAGAGAGCGAGTGGGGGGGAAGAGAGAGAGCGAGTGGGGGGGAAGAGAGAGAGCGAGTGGGGGGGAAGAGAGAGCAAGTGGGGGGAAGAGAGAGAGCGAGTGGGGGGGGAAGAGAGAGAGCGAGTGGGGGGGGGAAGAGAGAGAGCGAGTGGGGGGGAAGAGAGAGAGCGAGTGGGGGGGAAGAGAGAGAGCGAGTGGGGGGGAAGAGAGAGTGAGTGGGGGGGAAGAGAGAGCGAGTGGGGGGGAAGAGAGAGAGCAAGTGGGGGGTGATGCGCTATCAATTACTCATAAAAGACTGAGAGTTAAGAGAGTAACTAAAGGCTTTTATTAACAAAAGAATGAAGGTCTGCCTCGAGTGGTCGACCGGTCCAGAATACAAAGGGCTGGGGAGCAGTCACCTTTATACTAGGACTTGTGGGAGGAGTCAGCCGAGGCATGTCCAGGCATGTACACAGTGGAATACAAACAGTGGTTTACCACATTCACCCCTTGTTTAAAATTGAGTCCGGCGGGGTGAAGTGTATTAAAAGTTAGTGTATTGGAGTCTCTCCGGAGGTCTTGTCTGCCGCTGTGATCGGCGTGGCGACGGCAGGGGTAGTGGAGCTTCCGGCGTCGAGTCCTGCGTAGGCTGTGGCACAGGCGTGTCGTCCTCGTAGATGTCGAGCGGGTCGCGAGGCCCAGGCCTGCCGTCTGCTGGGGCTGGATATCGGGTCGTGGGGGGGGTGGTAGTGAGTAGTGGGTTACTGCGGCCCCCGAGGGTGCAAGGTCTCTTATGGAGACTGTGTCCTCCCGCCCGTCCGGGTATGCAATGTAAGCATACTGGGGGTTGGCGTGGAGGAGGTCGACCCTCTCGACCAGGGGGTCCGTTTTATGGGTCCTCACGTGTCTTCTCAGTAGGACCGGCCCTGGGGACGTCAGTCATGGCGGTAGCGATGTCCCCGATGTGGACTTCCTTGGGAAGACAAACATTTTCTCATGAGGGGTGGCGTTAGTGGCAGTGCAGAGCAGTGACCGAATGGAGTGGAGCGCATCGGGGAGCACATCCTGCCAGCGGGAGGTTGGAAGGCCCCTAGACTTTAAGGCTAGCAGGGCGGCCTTCCAAACTGTCGCATTTTCTCTTTCCACCTGTCCGTTCCCCCGGGGGTTGTAACTGGTGGTCCTGCTTGTGGCAATACCCCTAGTTAGCAGGTACTGACGGAGTTCGTCGCTCATAAACGATGAGCCCCGGTCGCTATGGATATAGCTGGGGAAACCGAACAGGGTGAAGAGGTCGTTCAGACATTTAATGACCGTGGCACTGGTCATGTCCGGGCAGGGGATGGCGAACGGGAAACGGGAGTACTCATCAATAATATTGAGGAAGTACACATTGCGGTCGGAGGAGGGGAGAGGCCCTTTAAAATCAACGCTCAGGCGCTCGAAGGGGCGAGTGGCTTTTATCAGGTGGGCCCTGTCTGGTCTATAAAAGTGCGGTTTGCACTCAGCGCAGACTTGGCAGTTCCTGGTCATGGTCCTGACCTCCTCAATGGAGTAAGGCAGGTTGCGGGCCTTGATGAAGTGGAAGAACCTGGTGACCCCCGGGTGGCAGAGGTCATTGTGGAGGGCCCGCAGTCTATCGATCTGCGCGCTGGCGCAGGTGCCACGCGATAGCGCATCCGGGGGTTCATTGAGTTTCCCGGGCCGGTACAAGATCTCGTAATTGTAGGTGGAAAGTTCGATTCTCCACCTCAAGATCTTGTCATTTTTGATTTTGCCCCTCTGCTTGTTGTTAAACATGAAAGCAACTGAACGCTGGTCAGTGAGCAGGGTAAATCGTTTTCCGGCCAGGTAGTGCCTCCAATGACGCACAGCCTCCACAATCGCCTGGGCCTCCTTCTCAACAGCGGAGTGTCTGGTCTCCGGGCCTTGGAGGGTTCGTGAAAAGAAGGCCACGGGTCTCCCCGCCTGATTGAGGGTAGCGGCCAGGGCAAAGTCGGACGCGTCGCTTTCCACCTGGAAGGGGATGGATTCGTCCACTGCGTGCATGGTGGCTTTGGCAATGTCCTCCTTGATACGGTGGAAGGCTAAGCGGGCCTCTGCCGTCAAGGGAAAAGAGGTGGACTTGATCAGCGGACGGGCCTTGTCCGCATAGTAGGGGACCCACTGGGCATAATAGGAGAAAAACCCTAGGCACCTCTTCAGGGCCTTGGGGCAGTGGGAGTTCCATAAGGGGACGCATCCGGTCGGGGTCGGGGCCGATGACTCCGTGTTCCACAACACAGCCAAGGATGGCGAGGCGGTTTGTGCGGAATATGCACTTCTCCTTGTTATATGTCAGGTTCAGGAGTTGGGCAGTGCGGAGGAATTTTTCGAGGTTTGCGTCATGGTCCTGCAAGTCACGGCCGCAGATGGTCACATTGTCCAGATATGGGAAAGTGGCCTGCAACGCATTTTGATCTACCATCCGGTCCATCTCCCTTTGGAAGACGGAGACCCCGTTGGTGACGCCAAAGGGAACCCTAAGGAAGTGATAGAGGCGGCCGTTTGCCTCAAAGGCAGTATACTGGCGGTCCTCAGGGCGGATAGGGAGCTGGTGGTACACTGATTTCAGGTCAATGGTCGAGAAGACGCGGTACTGCGCGATCTGGTTGACCATATCAGCTATGCGGGGGAGTGGGTAGGCGTCCAGCAGGGTGTAGCGATTTATTGTCTGGCTGTAGTCGATGACCAGGCGCTGCTTCTCGCCGGTCTTAACGACCACAACCTGGACTCGCCAGGGGCTGGTGCTGCCCTCAATAATCCCTTCCTTCAGGAGCCGCTCCACTTCGGTTTTAATGAAAACCCTGTCCCCGGCACTGTATCGCCTGCTCTTTGTGGCGATGGGCTTACAGTCGGGGGTGAGGTTAGCAAACAGTGGGGGGGGGGGGGGTGACTCTGAGTGTGGAGAGGTTGCACCTGGTGCGCGGCGGGCAATTTGGAAGCTGCTGGCTGCGGACTGTGAGTGGGGGTAGGGGTCCACCGTACGCCATCGTAACACTTTTAAGGTGGCACTGAAAATCTAACCCCAGCAGGACGGCAGCGCAGAGGTCGGGCAGGACCAGAAGTTTAAAATGATCGTACACGGTCCCGTCTACTACGAGTGTCGCCACGCAGTAGCCGCCGATGTCCGCCGACTGGGACTCGGAGGCCATAGAAATCCGCTGGTGCGCAGGCAGGACTGGGAGAGAGCAACGCCGCACCGTGTCGGGGTGGATGAAGCTCTCCGTGCTCCCAGAGTCAAAAAGGCAGATTGTATCGTGACCATTTACCTTAATGTCCATTGTGGAACTGGCCAGCTGGTGCGGTCTCGCTTGGTCCAGTGTAGCGGATGCCAGCGTAGGGGTCGGTGTGTCGCTGCGGGTATCAGATGAGGTGGTGTTGGGGGCCTGCTGCGTTCCGGCTGTCGTCCAAGATGGCGGCGTCCATGATCCCCATGTGGCTGGAGGCGTCCAAAATGGCTGCTGTACCGGTGGTTCGCACATGGCCGGGGAGGCCCAAGATGGCGGCCCGCATGGCCCACACGCGGCGCTGCTGGGGTTCGGGGTGGCTTTGGCCCTGCAGACGTTAGCGTAGTGTCCCTTCTTCCCGCAGCCCGAGCAGATCGCGTTTTTCGCCGGGCAGCGCGCTCTGGGGTGTTTTGCCTGGCCACAGAAGTAGCATTTCTGGCCTTGGGGCACTGCTGTCTGGCCTTGGGACACTGCTGCGGTAGTTGGGCCGTTGCTGGGGTGTGGCTGGGGTGGCACGGCGCTATGAGGCGGTCCTACCGTGTCCCAGGCTGTCATTCCCCGCGGCGTCCACGGTGCAGAGGAGTAGGCATCCATGCCCCGGTAGGCTGCATCCAATGATAGTGCGAGTTCAGAGGCCTTGTTGAGGTCGAGGTCATTTTGCTCCAACAGTCGCTGTCGGGTGTAATTGGATCTGTGGCCCGCTACAAAAGCGTCCCGGATAAGTTCCTCTGTGTACACGGCGGCCTTTACATCCTTACAACCACAGGCCCGGCCAAGCACAGACAGTGCCTGAAGGTATTCCACGGTCGATTCCCCAGGTTGTTGTTTACGACTCCCCAGAAGGTGCCTGGCGTACACTTCGTTCACTGGGCGCGTGTACTGGTCCTTGAGGAGCTTGATAGCGTCCACGTACGAGGTCGCGTCTTGGATGACCGAGTACACTCGGTGGTTCACTTTGGAGGTCAGGACATCCAGTTTGTCCTCGTCCGATTTGATTGCTGCGGAGGCGGTCAGGAATTTTTCGAAACACTTAAGCCAGTGAGTAAACTTGGTGGATGAGTCCGCCTCCCGATGATCTAAGTCCAGGCATGCCGGTGTGAGGATCTTCTCCATTATAAAAATGTTGTTAATAAAATTGATGCGCTATCAATTACTCATAAAAGACTGAGAGTTAAGAGAGTAACTAAAGGCTTTTATTAACAAAAGAATGAAGATCTGCCTCGAGTGGTCGACCGGTCCAGAAATACAAAGGGCTGGGGAGCAGTCACCTTTATACTAGGACTTGTGGGAGGAGTCAGCCGAGGCATGTCCAGGCATGTACACAGTGGAATACAAACTGGTTTACCACAGGGGGGAAGAGAGAGAGCGCGAGTGGGGGGGAAGAGAGAGAGCGAGTGGGGGGGAAGAGAGAGAGCGAGTGGGGGGGAAGAGAGAGAGCGACTGGGGGGGAAAGAGAGCGACTGGGGGGGAAAGAGAGAGCGACTGGGGGGGAAAGAGAGAGCGACTGGGGGGGAAGAGAGAGCGACTGGGGGGGAAGAGAGAGCGACTGGGGGGAAGAGAGAGCGACTGGGGGGGAATAGAGAGCGACTGGGGGGGGAAGAGAGAGCGACTGGGGGGGAAAGAGAGAGCGACTGGGGGGGGAAAGAGAGCGACGGGGGGGGAAGAGAGCGACTGGGGGGGAAAGAGAGAGCGACTGGGGGGGAAAGAGAGAGCGACTGGGGGGGAAAGAGAGCGACTGGGGGGGAAAGAGAGAGCGACTGGGGGGGAAAGAGAGAGCGACTGGGGGGGGAAGAGAGAGCGACTGGGGGGAAGAGAGAGCGACTGGGGGGAAGAGAGAGCGACTGGGGGGGAATAGAGAGCGACTGGGGGGGGAAGAGAGAGCGACTGGGGGGGAAGAGAGAGCGACTGGGGGGGGAAAGAGAGCGACTGGGGGGGGAAGAGAGCGACTGGGGGGGAAAGAGAGAGCGACTGGGGGGGAAGAGAGAGCGACTGGGGGGGAAAGAGAGAGCGACTGGGGGGGAAGAGAGAGCGACTGGGGGGGGAAGAGAGAGCGACTGGGGGCGAAGAGAGAGCGACTGGGGGGGAAGAGAGAGCGACTGGGGGGAAGAGAGAGCGACTGGGGGGGAAGAGAGAGCAACTGCGGGGGAAGAGAGAGCGACGGGGGGAAGAGAGAGAGCGAGTGGGGGGGAAGAGAGAGAGAGAGTGGGGGGGGGAAGAGAGAGCGACTGGGGGGGGAAGAGAGAGCGACTGGGGGGAAGAGAGAGCGACTGGGGGGGAAGAGAGAGCGACTGGGGGGGGAAGAGAGAGCGACTGGGGGGGAAGAGAGAGCGACTGGGGGGGAAGAGAGAGCGACTGGGGGGGAAGAGAGAGCGACTGGGGGGGGAAGAGAGAGCGACTGGGGGGGAGAGAGAGAGCGACGGGGGGAGAGAGAGAGCGACTGGGGGGGGAAGAGAGAGCGACTGGGGGGGGAGAGAGAGCGACTGGGGGGGAGAGAGAGAGCGACTGGGGGGGGAGAGAGAGAGCGACTGGGGGGGGAGAGAGAGAGCGACTGGGGGGGGAGAGAGAGAGCGACTGGGGGGGAGAGAGAGAGCGACTGGGGGGGGAGAGAGAGA